>NW_006287829.1:2167036-2173301 GCF_000327345.1 Myotis davidii | reverse complement strand
GGACTGGTGATGTGGAATAAAAGGGAGGATTCAGCACACTAAGGAATAGGCTAAGTTTCATCAAGGACCCTGGCTAATGCAAATGTGTAATTCCTACGTGAGACAGTGCATCCTTGGGAGAACATGGCATTTTTCTCTGAAAAGACCCCATTTCTACATGGGTTGAGATAGGTAAAGTCCATTTGTTATCCTATTTTCTAATTCCACTCCTTTGTCAGGTGTCCTCTCTTTATCTCTCCCCTGACCTTGAGGAGTTAGCAATCTTTTTTTCAGAGACAGGTTACATTAATAAGCATTTGGAATAAATACTTTTATATCACAGGTTATAATGAGCTTAAATGTGATTTGAGAGAAGTTAAGAGAAGGGAAATACTTAGATGAGGAATAATTAATCTTTGAATAATTAGGCTCAAACTTGTGTGTATTTGAACACTTGTCCTCTATAGACTATCACTGGAAGAGAGAAGGGGGTATAGCGCTTCATCAGAGAGGGGATTCATTCTCATTACGTTGAAGGGCTTTCTATCTTGCCTAACCTTATAAAAGTTTTGTTTGTCTGACGTGGAACACCTCAGCAGATTTGTAAAAGAACTTTGGCGAGCACATTTGTCTTCATCAACAGCAGCAGTGACAGTCAAACACTTTGTCTCCAAGTTCTGTCATCTCCCTTTCTGCTTTCCCTGCACCATATTGCATAGAGCGTTCTTACAGGCACCTTCAGACAAGGCCAGTGTTCCAGGCTGACTCAAGCCAATTTGGTCTTGACAAGTCCTGATAATATTGGCTGCCAAAATGAGAGTCGGGTGAGAGTTATACACTTTCCCAAAACCTCACCAACTAAATTCTGTTGCACCTACAAACCTGTATTAAACAAATCTTTACTACAAAGGTGTTACAGTTTGTTCAATGAAGATGATGAAATTCCATCTTTCTGTTGTTTCAAATTTTCCCACTATACTTTTAGTGAAAAGTTTACTTGTGTCAGACACACTAATATTTTGGAAGGAGGGAGATAGTAAACAGAATGAGACCACCAGGATTCTACTAATCAATAAGTGGGCTTAGACACATTTTGGGGTAAATCCTGTCCACAATCCCAAGAGATCCAGATCCCTAAGATTGTTATATATTTGTGAAAAATATCTCTAAAATCATCGAGCCAATCCTGAAAACCAATAAATTTACCAAATAACAGCCCATTTCTAAAATTTGTTGTGATAATTGATAGTCTTCTGATCTCATAAAACTACTTTTTTAAAATTTACTATAAAAATTAACAAAGCTGTGGTGATAAAGATAGTTAGAATAGTTTTTACACTACTATTCTCTGGATGTGGGCTTTCTAGCTGAATGTTAGGTAACTTCCCTGAAAGTGTGTATAATCCTAAGTAGAGCCAATAACAACCCTTGTACAGACCGACATGGAGTTATCACCACATACATTTTATATCTTATTCAACTCTCCCCCGAAATAGAGACTTATACACTTCTATATTATACTTAACTTGATACTTAACTCCACACTCCACAAGAATCTCTAATAGTATGACAATTCCAACATACCCAAGGACATTTTGATTCCATATTTTTCAAACTCGCTTTTAGGCTGTCCCTATTTTAGTATATAAAACCAATATGCACCAATTGCTCTGGTCAATAACTATGCGTGTTCCTCATTCCTTTCTTTCTCTGGCTTCCATCTTCTCATTGGTTCCCAGCACAGGCCACTGTGGCATTTACACGTGGGCACCTGGGCTTCCATCCACGGGAGAATTCTTCGTTGGCTGTGAATGGTGGTGGGTCTCCTGCTGATGAAGATCTAGCTGCCGTTCCCGCTCAGGGAAGTGGCCTGTGGCCCCTGGCTGGTCTGCCCAGTGCGGAGCAGGCAAGGGGCCTCCAGTCCTGGCTTCCGAGGCTCCCTTACCCCATAGTGGCCTTGTATGCGACTGAGAGTTTGTTCCTGGGAGAGGGGGTCGTGGGGAGGAGAGATGCAAGGGGCCTTAAGTCTTCCAATCCAAGGGGATCCCTTCAACCATAAAGCATGAACCATCTTTATGGGTTCAGAAAAGATCTTAGCTTCGCTCAGCTGTAACAGTGCATTGAGGCACAGCTGTCCCTTGAGTCATGTGGGAAGAGGAAGGAAGCGTGTTCTCCGGGACAGTGTGGGTGGGAAAGCCGGGCTTGCAGGCGGAGCGCTGGGAGCGCTGGGAGCGCTGGAGGGTGGAGGAGAGCAGAGGCCTCAAGAGCAGTGGTCGCAAACACAGGGAGGGGCAGTTGTGAACTCTGGGGAGGCAGGCCTGGACCACACCCTCCCTGAGAAGTGGTTGGGGGAAATGAAGGTTGGGAGGCCTTGTTCCGGCCTCTGAGGGTGTGTCACCGGCACCAAATAGGTGGTAAGTGCTCCCAGTCCCAGAGGGAGGCGAAGGAGGCAAGCATGCTGGCTTTGGCCCTTTCTGTATGGGCTGCTTCTTGGGCTGTGTGGCTTTGTGGGCGGGAGGAGGGGCAGGAACTAGAATGATTGACTAGGAACCTGGAGGAGGGGAACCCCTGCTACCAGGATCCTTCACCTGCGGGGCCATCTCAGCATTTGTATGTGATCGGTCCACTGTTTTTCCCACGGCTCAGTCTGAGCATCTGTTCTGGGGAAATGTGGTTGTTGTTGTTTTTTAATCTCGCTTTGCAGCAGCCAATAAACCTGCACACACACACACACACACACACACACACCCTGTCCATGCTAAGCAAACGTCTTCCTACTTCACTAACACCCTGGTAGTTGAAGACACCATCATTTCCTGTATGCTCTCCTAACTAGCCCGCTTGTCTCTGTGTTCACCTAATCCCTTCACTGCATGATGGACAGATTGAACTCTTAGAGATTTAAATCATATTATACCATTCCAAGCTTTCAAATAATCAAAGGTCCTCATTATGTTTAAATTAAACTCAAGACTCTTTATCATGATCTATACTAAGTTAAGTATAATTTAGAAGTGTGCAAGTCTATATTTCAGGGGAGAGTTGAATAAAATAAAATATATGTGCAGATAACTCCATGTCAGTCTATACAAGGGTATGATCAGTTCCTGACTCATTTCAATCCCATTTCATCTGATCCCTTCTTTCTCATTGTGCTCCCACAATATTGACTATGTTTTAGTAAATGAAAAATTAATTTTGACTCAAAATGATTCTGTCTGTTTTATGCTGAGATCGAAAAAAATAAGATTACTGTTTTAATGAAGTTGGAATAGATATGCTTTTTTTAGAAAAATGCCTTCTTTGAAACGCATGCAGTCAATCAGTAGAAAAAGAAGGTGGAGTTTGAGGGCCACTGTCTATTAATGTGCGTATGTAAGCTGAGAATTATCAAGATACCGGCAAATCTATTCCACTAACTGAATTGTAAATGTCCAACATCTCTTGGATAACAAAACTCTTCACACTTGACAGTGAAACTATTAGACCATGGGAGAACCTCAACGTGCAGCTTGAACAGTGCCATTGTAAAGAAATGATGTTTAATTACTTCTGTTGATGGGACAGTGCTGGTGGCATGGATATCCAATCTGAGTAAGTAGAGTAACATCGCCTGATTTTCTCAGGGCATAAATTCTTCGGAAACGCAATGAGTGTCAGAAGCGTTTAAAGAACTTTAAGTTGAATTATATGATGTTATAATATTTTCATGAAAAGTGAATTTTCTAAACTAACATTATTTTACCTTAAAATTGGTCATCATAATTAGGCAATAATTATCACACACTTAAGAGAATAATAAATTTCAATATATCTCTAAGGTCTTCCTCCCTCTTTCTTTTAATGTCCCTTTAAAATGGAACATGATTTTCCCCAGTGTCTGACTTTTACTTGAGCCTCTCCCTGAGACCACTAGACATCTTTTTAATCAACCTGGACCCCTCTCTCATGCATTGGACCACATAAAACAGTAAAGCTTTTTGCAGCAAGAAAGAAGAAAAATAAATTAATTAATGGAACATGCTAACAATACATTTTAACCCAGTACTCTATTTCTTCATTGCTTCTACCTTTGAATTTGCTCTTGAGAGTACTTTTAAAATTTTCTGTCTTAGTGCAGAATTGTCTACCACCTTTTAAAAAAAATGGTGACAACTTTTGTGTTAGTGAAGACTTCAAATTGTTGCTTAAATTTAGTACCAACTTGTAACATTTTAATTGGGAACTAAGCTTATTTTACACTTGGGTCGGGATTTTGCCAACTGTAGTGTTTTAAGGACATTTAAAAAGTTGGTTACACAAGTCTCTTTTCTTACAATACGACTAGATCTCTGTAGGAAATATTAGTATTCAGGAGTTCAGATTAACAAACAAAGTAGAACTATTAAAGATAATTATTTGTACTAAAAACATATCATGAGAGGATTGAATTGCTCTTTGCTTTCATGCATATCAATATGATTTGATTATCATAGTTAATTTATATTTTCATTAAAATATTTATTAATGAATTGAAATAATCATGCAACATAGTTTATTTTAATTAAATTTTTTTAGTGTCTTATTAAATGTTCAAGTGATTTAAGAGAGTTAAGTAGATGACAGCCCTCATTCTTGCTAAATTATAAGTATCAGAGTATATAGGGATTTACCCAGTTTCAAGATTTTTCTTAATTTGATTCAGCTAATTATCAAAGATTCCCTGCTGCACCTAATCTAATTATGTATTTTATTTTTATATTTTCTTACAAAAAAAGCCAAAAGTCCATTGCTTAATTCAGTCATTATATATAGAAATAAAGATAGATTTCATCATCTAAAGGGTTAATTTAATTATGCTTGTAGAACCTGTATTTTAACTTCATTATATTTTCTACTGGTCTCCAGTATATTGCCAAATTCTTCTAATTACTTACATTTCCCCTGACTTTTTTTTGCCACTTTCCATTATAATTTATAATGGCTACACTTTGCCAGCATTAATAGGAGGGACCACAGGTTCTGAGAGTTAAACAATTTGCTTCTGGAATCTTACATCCTTTCTTGAATGTCCTAGCTCCATCATTTTAAGGACCATGGATGAGTTCCTTAACAAATATAATAACACGTTTTATTTGAAAATAAGCATCACAAAAACATCTAAATGCACAGAACCTTTATTAGAAATTAAATGAAGTAATGTACATTGGAATAGAGTGAAAATATAATACATTTTTAATAAATACAGGTGGAGCAAAAGTAGATTTACAGTTGTTCATATGGAAAATAATACCATAATATATATATATGTATGTATATATATGTATATATATGTGTGTATATATACATATATATATAATATGTTTAAAAGAGTGCAAATATATATATATATGTGTGTGTGTGTGTATATATACATATATATATATATATGTTTAATATGCTAAGTGTCCGACTATTCGTTCAACCATTCGACCAGTCACTATGATGCACACTGACCACCAGGGGGCAGACACTCCAATCCAGTAGGTTAGCTTGCTGCTGGGGTCTGGCCAATCAGGACTGCGAGAGATGGGCTGGACGCGCCCTGGAGCCATCGCGTGGTCCCTCCCCAGCCTGCTGGCCCCCATTAGCCCCAGCGGGGACTGGATGAGACAGCTGGACGCACCCTCGAGCTGCAGTCCCTCACTGGCCTCTATCATGCACTGGTGGAGACCCTCGGCCTGATTTGTGCCCTCTCGCAATCTGGGACCCCTCGGGGGATGCCAGAGAGCTGGTTTTAGCCGGATCCCCATAGGCCAGGCTGAGGGACCCTACTGGTGCATAAATCTATTCACCGGGCCTCTAGTTAATAAATAATAATACAAGAATAAAGCCTGCGATTTGAATGCTTACAACTGTAAGTCTACTTTTGCTCAACCTTGTATATTATAGATGTTTTATAATTTGAGGGCAAACATGAAAAATCATCTTGAAAAGTTTTAATCTATTAGTATTTTTATTGTTGTAACTAACTATTCTCATTTTATGCACTTA
Organism: Myotis davidii; assembly: GCF_000327345.1. Taxonomy (NCBI): domain Eukaryota; kingdom Metazoa; phylum Chordata; class Mammalia; order Chiroptera; family Vespertilionidae; genus Myotis; species Myotis davidii. Next base: position 2,167,310 of record NW_006287829.1, on the reverse strand, counting down.
AATTCAATGAGTTTAATCTAAATATGCTTCATGGGAAAGATCACATCTAATAAAACTCTGCAGAAGTGAACTGTACAGTAAATCACAGTTCATCTTGATTATTCCTGAAAAGTGCTTTAGAATCACAAAAACTAGCAAGCACATTAATGAATACCTGAATTTCAGATGTGCCAAAATGCTTTCCTAAAAATAGTGCAACAGATTGCCATGGTTTACATGGGAAAAACAGATGTGATTTACAATTTCATATTTTCTTTGAGGACTTTTTGACATT
>NW_006287829.1:2163141-2166503 GCF_000327345.1 Myotis davidii | reverse complement strand
CAATACTTTTTCACTATCTCACCCAGTGCTTAAAAAACTCACTCACCTGCCTTTTGTTTCAGCAATGTTGAGTTTAGCCCATCTATCTACTGCAATAATCTTGACTCTAATGCAATATTCTTAAATAAAGTTCCTCCTTGCTTTTATACCTCTATGTGGTACAAGTCTTCTTTGACACAGTCATAGGTAAAATGATACTTCATATTGAAATATGACCCAAAAGTTGATTTCTTAAAACTTATTTCAGACTATTAGTAGTTTGATTAAAGCTTCCATGAAGGTATACTTTTATGGCTGAGTAAATCTTGCTTATCTGTTCAGGAGTATAATATTTTTTTCATGAATATTTTTATGTGATGAGTATGACCTTTTAGAAATTACAGGAATGATAAAAGAGTGAAACAATTTCCCTCACTAGTTTTAACAAACCAAGGTTATAAATGAAGGCTGTGACTGAGAATAGTCTACATTTGCTTTTTGCTCTGCAGGTCACTGCTCAAGCTAGTAGATGGTCAGCATCAGTGTTGATTTGTTAATAGAAGATTAGAACTTATTTATATAGTATAAGAAAGAAAGCATGTACTCCATGAGTTTAAGAGAAATTCAAAGTTAAAGTTAATTCAATATAAATATTCTGGAAAAGTTTCTTTGTAAGGCCAAGTATCGTGTTACCAAGAATATTCTATTTATCTCTCTTTTTAGACTAATTGCATATATTCCATTTTAAGCAGCACTTCCAAATTTGTCCATATAACTAACTTTTACATTTAATATTTAATTTTTTTGTGATTTTAAATCCAAAAGGTACTGCTTGCAGGTTTATTTTTTATCTATATACTAATATGAATCAATAGTGTTAAAATTTGTGAAATGACCATAATGGTCTTACTTTAGTTAAATACAACTTGATTCAGATGTGTTTGGGGCCAATGCTTTATTTATCATGAAAAAATGAATGCTCATTTATTCTCAAAACTGATCAGTGTATCATCAGAAGTGAAAAATCCTCAAAAACTTAAAACTAATAGCAATTCCAGATGCCTTTTGTACTTACTTAATTAGAGCGGATTTAAAGAGTATTGTATATCCCAAAACCATGGATTCTTTTCTAAACCCATACCTTCAAACAGGATCTGGCACATATAATACATGCAGTAAATCAGGATTGAACTATTGATTCCTCCTCAGTTTTGGTCAAATTCTTACAAGTGACTGTGCTTTAGTATATTTTGTACTTCAGAAAGCGAAGAAACTTGAGCAACCACAAAACAGATATGAACATAAACCTTATGAGGATATATAGAAGTAAGGTAGACATTTAAAAGTTCATAGGCAGGTAGATGTAAGGAGACAAATACACAAAGCTAAACAAGGGACCCAGACAAATAATAATAGTGTGATGGGAGGTCGGTGGTTATGAACTAGGCTGTACAGAGTGGAGGGTACTGGTGAGGAGCTACCGCATGGAGTCTCCAAGCACCTTTGTATAATTTACTTTTTATTTTATTTATTTTTTAATAGAAGATTGTTTATTAGAAAGTGATTTTCTTTTCTTATTTTCTTGTTTAAAGTATTACAAATAGTAGTATATATGTCTCCTTTTTTTTTTGCCCATTGACCTTCCCCCGGCCTCCCCTACCCCACAGCACATACTCTTACCCACCACCCCAGTGTCTCATGTCCATTGGTTATGCATATATGCATGTATATAAGTCCTTCGATTGATCTCTTACCCCCCAACCCTCAGCCTTCCCGCTGTAATTTGACAGTCTGTTCGATGCTTCTCTGCCTCTGAATCTATCTTTTTGTTCATTAGGTTATAATGTTCTTTATTATCCATAAATGAGAGAAAAATACCACGTGATCTCACTCATTTATAATTTACTTTTTAATTGCAAAGAGATGAAAAAGTAACTTTGTAATGGAGAAGCCTTCTGGAGACGCCCACATAAATGAAGGAATCAGAGTCACAATCACCAGGACTAGGACACATTGAAATCGGAGGTCAGTTGTTGGGTCGCAAGAAGACATAGCCTCTTTGCTCTGACACTTTTTGCTAATATGAGAAAACGTCAGACAAACCCAAGTTAAATGTCATTCTTCAGAATAATTGGCCTGTAATAGTCAAAATTGTCAGCACCATAAAAGTCAAGGAGCAACTATTCAAGCTGGAAATAAATAAAGATTCCCACAGCCCTAGCCAGTTTTGCTCAGAGGATAAAGCATTGGCCTATGGACCAAAGAGTCCCAGGTTTGATTCTCTTCAAGGGCCTGTACCTAGGTTTCAGGATCCTTCCTGAACCGGGCCTTGGTGGGGCACACGCAGGAAGCAACCTATCTATGTGTTTTTCTCACATTGATATTTCTCTGTCTTTTCCTCTCTATTCCACTCTCTCTAAAAATCAATGGAAAAATAATCTCAGGTGAGGATAAAAAGAAAAAAAAGATTCCAACACAATGCAACACAGATTTTAGTGTATATTTCCTATAGAGGAGGTGATTAAGATAATTGACTAAACTTGAAATGAATCTAAAATGTAAATGTTAGTAATGTGTCAGAGTTGACTTCTTGACATTCAATTATTGTGGTTAAAAAAATTCATACCCTCTCTTGTAAGGAATGCACTTAATTTTTTAATATTTTGGGACATCAACTACTCTCAAAAAGTTTAGGAAAAAAATCCCTTTGTATTTCTTAAACATTTCTCTAGGTGTAAGATTGTTTCAAATAAAAATATTTTTTAAAAACCAAAATGTAGTATAAAAAGGCTATTTATACACCATACCCATAGCAGACAAGTGAAATAATCTATGCTTCAAGAGATATTATTAGAAATATGCATTAGATCAAGTGTGGAAGTTAGAAGCATACTCTTACCTTAGGGTGAGCTGAAATGTCTCCTTATGTACTACTGTTTATAAATAACTAGAGGCCCGGTGCACAAAAATTTGTGCACTGGCGTGGGGGGGTGTCCTCAGCCCCACTTGTGCCCTCTCACACTCTGGGACCCCTCGGGAGATAACGACCTGCTGGCTTAGGCCCGCTCCCGGGTGGCAGAGGGCAGGCCCAATCCCTAGGTGCCTGCCCCGCCGCTCCTGGTCTGGCTCAGAGCAGGGCTGATTGGGGAGGTGGGGCGCCGCCCCCTGTTACTCTCAAGGCACGGTCAATGGGGAGGTTGTGGCACCACCCCCTGTCATGCACAGAGCAGGGAAGATCAGGGGGTTGTGGTGCCACCCCTGTTACATACAGAGTCAGCCGATCAGGGGGTTCGGGCACTGCCCCCTATCACGCAGAAAGCAGGGCCCATCAGGGGGGTTGGGGCTCCGTACCCTGTCACGCACCGAGCAGGGCCCATCAGGAG
>NW_006287829.1:2156607-2162915 GCF_000327345.1 Myotis davidii | reverse complement strand
GTGGCCCGGGGGGGGGGGGGGTTGGGGCGCCCCACCCTGTCACACACAGAGCCGCACAGTGCAGGGCTGATTGGGGGGTTGTGGCCCCGCCCCCTGGCACACACAGAGCCGCAGGGCGATCAGGGGGTTTGGGCGCTGCCCCCTGTCATACTGATCCCGGTGCGGGAGGCCTCTCAGCTCCACTGATCCCAGCACTGGGAGGCATATTACCCTTGTACTACATTGGATAGAGGCCTGGTGCATGGGTTGGGGCTGGCTGGTTTGCCCTGAAGGGTGTCCTGGATCAGGTTGGGGGTCCCCACTGGGGTGCCTGGCCAGTCTGGGTGAGGGGCTGATGGTCGTTTTCAGGCTGGCGGGGGCCTGTATCTCCCAACCTCTCCTTTTTCCTTTTTTTTTTTTTTGTTATTCTTGGATTTATTTACTTCTATGGCTGTCACTGGAGCTGAGAGCTGGCTTTAATTCAGACCTAAGCTGCTGAAAGCAGGTTTCTGGATTTAGTTTACCTTTTGTATTTGAAACTTTGTTGCAACTCCAGCTCTGAGATCCCGGCTGACTGAAAGGAGGTTTCTGGGGTTTTGTTTAGCTTCTGTATTTGTAACAATGTTTCTTAGAGAGCAGCTCAGAGCCCAACCGGCAGGCAGGGAACCTTAGCTTCCTCCGTCACTGAAGTGAGCAAGCCTCCCTGTTCGAGTCAGAAGCCTGGCTGCCGGGCCATCTTGGTTGGCAGTTAATTTGAATATCACCCTGATTAGCCAATGGGAAGGGTAGCGGATGTACGGCTAATTACTATGTTTCTCTTTTATTAGATAGGATAACTGTTAAATTTCCTAATCAGATGTAACACTACAGTGAATTTATATGATGAGAGTCTTCTTTTTTTTAATACCTCCAAAGATAATCTATACTAATAAAAGATTAATATGGCTAATTAGACTGGATAGACAGGATAAAGCCATGGTGGTGGGGCTGTGGCAGAGGCAGTTAAGGGTGATCAGGCTGGCAGGGGAAATCAGTTAGGGGCGATCAGGCTGGCAGATGGACATCCCCCAAGGGGCCCAAATTAGAGAGGGTACAGTCCAGGCTGAAGGACCCCCTCCCCCATGCATGAAAATCATGCACCGGGCCTCTAATAGGTATATAAAAGCCCATCAAAAAGATGTATACAAGGAAAAATTCCCCAATGGAACTACTGTGTATGTTGACACCATAGGGCTTCTTTGAAATTCAAGATAGGAGAAAATGTGTGTGTGTGTGTGTGTGTGTGTGAAAGAGAGTGTGTGTGTATCTAGGCATATATAGCATTGAAAAGGTGGGGGTCAGTGGTACCTAAATAGTTCTATTCTTGTCCAAAATGGACTCCTAAGAAATAATTGTTTTTATATCAGGAGTAGAGTAAAAAATATGACCTTAAACATTATGTTAAGCCAGAAAGCAAGGAAACAAAGTGGTCCAGCACTACTGAGGCTATGTCAGTAGGATGCAGATCTCAGTGAAAATAGCACTGTGGCCAAATTCTGCAGAATTTGAGCATCGAAAAGAATAATTAAAATAAATTATATAGAAACAAAAAGATCAAGAAGTACATAATAATTCAAAAAGTTAGGAAGGAGGAAAGAATACTTTTCTTTAAAGAAAACTATGAGCCCAGCTGGTGTGGCTCAGTGGTTGAGAATCGACCTATGAACTAGGAGGTCATGGTTCAATTCCTGGTCAGGGCACATGCCTGGGTTTCAGGCTCCATCCCCAGTATGTGGTGTGCAGGAGGCAGTTGACCAATCATTCTCTCTCTCATCATTGATGTTTCTATATCTCTCTTTACCTCTCTCTTCCTCTCTGAAATCAATATAATTATTTTTTTAAAATATGAGTTAAACTTAGAAGATCATTCTTTTACATATTTAACATATTTAACAATTCAGGTATATCTCAAGAATTGATTCTAAAAATCAATGTATTCATAGGTTTGAGAAAACAATATCCATACTTCTTTGAGCTTATTAGTGTTCTTATCATTTACATAGTAGGGAACTAAATGCTTCTCTTAGGATGGAGAGTTCTTACATGGTGTCTCCTTGATATTTCTACCAGAAATTTTTAACCTGAATCTATTCTACCTTAATAGTCAAGTACAGCTAAATTGTTGGAACTTCCATAAGCCAAATGGCCTGAACTCTTCAATGGTATCCATGTCATAAAATATTAAAAATATGGGAGCTATGCTAGATTTAAGACGACTAAGGATACAGGACAATCAAGTGCAATATGTGACCTTTGATAGCATTCTGGCTTGGGGAAAAAGCAGATATAATGAAAATATGGGGTACAAATGGAAGATTGTGAAAGTGAACTATATAGTTAGACATTATAATATCAATATCAATGAATATCCTTTTGTGTATAATGCTATTATAGTCACACAGCAGACTGTCCTTTTCTTAGGAGATAGGTGCTAAAGGATTTCAAATATTTTGCTAAAATAGAATAGGAAGATAGGCAGGAGAGAGAAAGAGAGGGGTAGCAGAGAGAGAGCAAGAAGGAAGGAGACTAGGAGGATATAGGAGGTAAAGAAACCTGGCAAATGTTAGAAATGGTGAGTCTTAGTTAAATGGTATACAAAATTACTTTAGACTTTCTCATTTTGGGTAGGATTGATATTTTTCAGAATAAAATATTGGATAATATATAAAAATGTGGGTCACCTATTTATACCAATGCATAACATATGCATTGTTATTCATAATGTTTCTAACTTTGTTCACTTTAAAATATTCTAAAAATTCAGATATATATTTACCTCTATTAAAATATGCATTTACTTCTCCTTTATCAGGGATATTTATATATACTCATAATTTCTGTGAACAGGAATTGCTATTTGTCTAGCAGTGATCTTCGTAGTGTCATGCACATTTATGATGCCATTAGATAAATAAAATTATGCTCTATTTGTTATGCATTTTATTGCACTCCTCTGAAATAAATTAAGCATTTAAAATGGATGTCTCCCATAAATATTGAGCTCATTTTTATTTATTATCTTTGCCATACATTTATAATAAAATAATTTATTTTTATTCTATATTTCATGACATTTACTTTTATAATCTGAAAACTCACTCTAATGAATCTATGAAATATTCACAACTGCTTTATAGCTGGAAACAAAACTCCTATATTTTGGAAGCATTTCACATCCTTAAATCTTCCCTGTTATAAAAATTGATAGGATTAATTTCAGAAGTCTCTTTTTCTATTAAAAAAATAAAATTTAATACAATTCTCTGGCCCCTTTTTCTGCAGTCTGTGCTATAGAGAACATTCCTTTAGTATTTTACAACAGGGAAGAGCAGGGCAAATTAATCTTCTGTGGTAAGTTGCAAATATGGCTACAATTCTTCACTCCTTTGCATTCTGATGGCAATTTTCCCTAACTTAAAAGGCAATGTCTATTTCCCTACCACTGGAATCTGCGCTGGCGTGTAAGTTGCTTTGGCTGATAAAATATGGCAGAAGAAATTGCAAGGCAGTTCAGAAGCTGGGCCTCAGGAGGCCGTGTGTGCTTCCCTGAGAGCTACATCACCGGTGGAAACTGATCCCCGTGAAAGCTGCAAAGTCTCAACAAAGTAACACCAGCATGGTCAGCTATCAACATCCAAGAGCTATCCCCACATCATTATTCAAGGTCCTTTTCTGTTGTTTTTCCATTTTTCACTAGTGTCTTTTTATGTGTAAAATGTTATGATTCTGTTTTGTATACTGCATAATAAGTCATAAGTACATTTAATTTTAAAAACCCTAGTGTATGCTGCCTATCTTAATCTTTAATACCTCTGATGTTTCCTCAAATTATTTATGTATAATATATAACAAATGTATATAAATAATAATCACAAGTATAATAATATAATAATTATATATTATACTAGAGGCCCGGTGTACAAAATTCGTGCATGGGGTGGGGGGAGTGGTCCCTCAGGTAGGGTCTCTGAGTCATTTGGCTGGCCTGGGCCTCCCTCTGCAGGGAAATCACTGGCCGGCCCTACACACCTGCCACAGCATCACTGGCTCTGGGCCTCACTCTGTGGCCGCCAGCACGGTGGCTCCGCAAAGGGAGGCCCCGCCCACTGGCCAGGGCTCTGTGATTGATCGCCATGCAGAGGGTGGCCTGGGCCTCCCTCATTGGGGCGATCATGGAACCCCCCCCCCATCGGTCTCCCTCTGCAGGGCAATCATGGGACAGTAGCGGGGACCCCTGACCAATCGCATTGCACCTGCCTTGGTTGGCCTGGTGCCAGTGCATGTCATAGTGTGGTTGTCCGGAAGATGTCTGGACGGTCGTTCTGCTATTCGGTTGTTCAGTCAATTTGCATATTATGCTTTTATTATTATAGATATGACACTATTATGACAAATATACAAATTATATAAAATACATAAATATTATATTAATAATTTTTTTATGTATGCAAAACTGCTATCTACATATAACTCAAAACATACACACATATAGAGAAAAAGAGATGGAGAAGAAGAAAATAAATCTATATTTAACCAATTCAAATAAATAACCTCTAAAATAATTTTGAGGCCAACAGGATGAGGTCATTATATCTCTCACATAACATTTAGCTCTCTTTGCAGAAGGGCTCAAAACCTAGTCTACAGGAATATTTTTCTCTCACTAGAGTAGATAATTATAACTAGGAAACATGCTTTCTTGGTTAGCTAATATTGTATTTTATATCTTGGCTCATTTTAGTGTTTCCATTTCACCTCCCTAGTACTTTTTAATTAAATGAGTTAGGAAAAAAGGTGCTGAGGTAGAAGTAAAATGTAGCAATAATCTCACCTACCAGGTGGAATTCTCTGTTGCCTTGGCTCCAATAAATAACAAAACTCCAAAGCAGCCATGAATCTTCAAAAATTAACGTGGACCTGTTTGTGAAGTTACAAAGAAACTTTGCTCCAAAAGCCAAACAATTTAGGCAAAATAAATGTCAATAAATATTTACTTTAAAAATGTCCACATGGAAGAAGGCTGAAAAATAAGCTTAAAACCATTTTTTTTCTTTAAACGTAGGAAAGAATTAAATATGATGTATAGTTTTTAATATTGTTCATTTGTGTGTGTGTTAGAAAGTTCTCAGAAGGTTGAAGTATCACAACTTGGCATATTTAAAATAAGGCTTTCATTAGTGAACTGAGAGAGAATGAAAAGGAGTCACCTAATCTTGCGAGAAATAACAAGACACTGTAGTTAGGTTTTCTGAGCTCCTTCTGGTCATCTAGGTAATAATTTGCAGATTATTTAAAACTGCTTTCAGTTAATGATGCTTGGAATTGATGCTAGCCATATAATGGAGCTTATATATGAATGATTTTTACTACTTTTATTGGGAAAATTTCTGCTTGACATTTTGTGTTTTGACTGCCATTTGCTTGTTGCCAGCTGTCATAGAAAGGACTGTATGCAACACATGCCGTTAGCAGCATATGCCTTGTTGAGTGCTGAGTTGCATTTTTATACAAAAACATCAAATGATCCATAACATATTATGCTGTCATTTGAAAGTAGCATCAGAAATGAAACATTTTTCATGCCTGTAATATATTTTGTTCCCCAAGGCGCAATCTAGCATTTTCTCACCACTTTTACAATATAATGAGGTGAAAATTAATTTTTTTAATTGGCACTATTAGGGTTTTCAGAATACTAATTTTTTTAATAGAAGAGGTTGTAAAAATACATTTAGAAGATTTAGTATATTGGTTACTTTACCTTTGTGTACTTAGTTCTATCTTCCTCAGGAATACCTTTTCAAATATTTAATATATGTAATTACATATACTTATCACCATGGAAAATAATATCTAAAGACTATTTCATACTTTGGGTTGGTGCTCACTTAATATAATATATGAAAAATATGTAGCAATAGATTAAACTGTATGGTTAAATTACATTATTAATTCTACTGAGTTTGTTATGTAACATACATATCAAATAACAATTTAGGATTAGGAAGAATATCACTAAAACTTTTTTAAAAATGTATCTTTATTGTTGAATGTATTATAGATTCCCCTCGTTTTCCTCCATTGATCCCCTCCACCCCAGTTCAGTATCCCTCTAAGCCTTTATCCCACTATTGTCTGTGCCCACGGGTTATGCATATATGCTTATAACTGGAACTTAAAAAAAAGAAGCTTGAAATTAGCAAAGTCCCTTTCCTAGTTACTCCAATTTGACCCTTAAACCTTTTTACTTCATATACTTAAACATAACTTATTTTTAATTTTCTTTCCCT
>NW_006287829.1:2132189-2156579 GCF_000327345.1 Myotis davidii | reverse complement strand
TTACGTACCTATATCTCTAGGAAAGAAACATACTTTTTTTAAAATGTATAGTCTATGTTTATGTGTGTAGCCAAAAGCACAGTTGACATATGATTACATCTGTTCTATATTTCTGGGCTCATATCTAAAAAAGAAAAACCCATGAAGTTAGGCAAAAACATCTATCTTATGTATTTTAATTTCTTTTAGTTCAAACAGGAGCCTTATCAATTAATGTCTTACTGTCTCTCTCTGTTCTTCCCAGGACCTGCTTTGGTCCCTAGCACAAAAATGTTAAATGAAGAGTCAGATGTCTGAGTGATAGAATGAACATACAAATATGTCATACCATGATACTTTTTAAGAAAAAAATGTTTAGAATCTCATTTATTATTGTGTGAGAATGAGAAATATAAAGACACTGCTATAAATAAATATTAACATTATATAGCTAACTATGTATGGCTAACGATGGCCTCTGAGAATCTTGTGGTTCTCAAATTCTTTGCCCATCAAATATCACTTTAATACAGGGAGCTCAAAACCGAGTCTCAAACACAGGAAATGGTGGGGGTTTATGTGTCTAACATAATATAAATACTGACATCCCACCACCAATGTTGGAAAACATAATATTTTAGTACTTTTTGGACACCATCAATTTTCTGAAATGTGTCTTGAGTGTGACATTAAAAAGAATAAAAGAAACTTTGTGTTTTCAACCTTGAGGGCAAATGTGCATCAAGTTAGTGGACCCCTTTAGTGAAAATAGCTTTCAATACATGAAGATAGATAATCCAGAAATTTGATATGAGTTAGTATCAGGCAAGATACTGCCGAGACCTGTGGCAAATCTCTGAAGAAGAAAGATATACAAAGTAAGTTTCAAGTGAAGGTTGAGATGTTACCTTAGGTATCCTAAGACAAGACTATTAGGGGTTTTAAGTACTTTGGTCTCTAGACTTGTCAGTGAGGAGGTGGTTCAGAAGAAATGAATTAAAATTAGAAAGTCTTAAACTGAAGCTACCATCGAGCTGGTATTTGGTTATAAATAAAAAATAATTTATGTTTTGTGAAAAGAATGTTGCATCCCTTGAAGCAAGGCAAATGTATGCCAAAACATTTTGCTCAAAGTACATTAATATCAATCTTATTTTATCACCGCTATGTAAGACTATGGCATCTATTAAAAGATAAACTGAGGTATATTAAAATTTTAAATAAGAGTTTATTTGAGAAAAAAAAGTTGTACAAAATGAAAGACTTCTAGCAAGAAGGGAGCAGGAATAGGAAGCTATACTAGGCCAAAAGAAAAGGTGGATGGCTTCTTGCAACCATTTACTTCCTTAAGGAAATGACAGGGGTCTATCAGTCAGATTACCTCACTCGTGCTGACCTGGCAATTCCTGGCTGGCTGCTTTAAGATTCCATGTTCCAGTAGAGCTGAAACTGTAATTAAGTTTAGTCATGGACTGGTCTCTTGGAACTCATCAAAAGCAACTCTGTTTTTTTTGTTCTTTATTTATTAAGGTATTATATGTGTCCTTATCCCCCCTTGACACCCACTCCCCCCACACCCACATACTCATGCCCTCACCCCCCTGGTGTCTGTGTCCATTGGTTAGGCTTATATACATGCATACAAGTCCTTTGGCAGATCTCTCTCCCTTACTCCCACCCTCGCCTACGTTCCCTCTGAGGTGTGAAGGTCTGATTGATGCTTCTCTGGATCTGTTTTTGTTCATCAGTTTATGTCGTTCATTTTATTCCACAAATGAGTGAGATCATGTGATATTTATCTTTCTCTGACTGGCTTATTTTACTTAGCATAGTGCTCTCCAGGTCCATCCATGCTGTTGCAAATGGTAGGAGTCCCTTCCTTTTTACAGCAGCATAGTATTCCATTGTGTAGATGTACCACCGTTTGTAATCCACTCATCTGCACTTAGGCTGTTTCCAAATGCAACTCTGTTTTTAACCTATTCTCTTATTTTTAACACACATAACCAAAGAGATGAAAGTGAGGATAAAGTGACAAAGGTTCTTCTGAATGAAATATATAAATATGCAATACAAAAGTATTTTTGACATGAATAACCTAAATGATTAATGAGGTGCATATGGGATTTGATATCTTAAAGCCAAGTTCTCACATACTAACTGAAAACATTTCAAATAGATTGTAAGTAAAACTTTGTGTTTAGAATTAATCAAAATACATTTTGAACACAGAAAATAATTTAGAAGTTTAATTAATAATAAATCACAACCTTCAAGCAGGCAACCAGTGAGTGACCAATCCTGAAGATTGATGTATGACAACTGCTATTGTCGAATGCCTTTCTGCCATCATGCTTTAATTACTATTGTGTGCAAATGAAATAAATAACAGGAAGACAAAAAGTTAAATTAAAGAGTGTCAAGATGATAAGGGTTTTTACTATGACAATTATTCAAAAGTTATTATCTGTGCATATATAATATGCATCACTGAATATAAAGAACTCATTCTCTCTCCTGTCCTTAAAGAAACATATTGAGGTAAAGGATAAAAAGAAATGTTAACTGTTCAATTGAAGTTGTCATCTATCACTATATTTCAAAGGAAAGATATCCTATATCATTTAAGTTATGAAATCCATCATTTTGCAACTTGTGTCAGCTATAGATAGAAGGAAATAATCATTTTTAGCTAAAATATTTATAAAAGAATAGGGCTTATTTAGGAAATATGAATAAACTTGAAGAAAATACAGATAATTTAGTGAGAAAAAATGAAACAAAAATGTCAAAGAGCATTTGATTTAATTGAAAAAGAAAATAATGACAAGTAATCTCTGCCCGTCAATGAGTTTTAAATAATAACTGATTTAGTTGGTGAAGTCATGTTATATGTATGGACAAAAGTAAGAACGAGCCAATTATGAATGCATTTTCTAAGAGAGTGCTATGACCAAAATCCCAACTTAAGATATAGGAAATGGCTTTTTTTAAAGGATTTTTTTAGCCATTGACCTCTATCATCATTTCTGGTGATAGAAAAATATTCATATCTAAGAGGAGCTATCCAATAGAAACTTTTATATAAAAGGAGTAACACTGTGATATATTTATGTCATATTTCCCTAAGAGAGACCAAATATAAAATGAACAATGGTCAGACCTTATACTGAAATAGAACTCTGACTCAACAACCAGGGGGAACTCCAAACCATTTCTTCAGCAATTGGCCCAGAATGGTCAGGAAAACTGGCAGCTTTTCTCATTTTTGTTCTCTCCTTCCCAACCTCTTCACCCCCTCCCTCTGCCCCATCTAGCTCATGACTGACCACCAAAAACCAGATATACTCTCCAGATCCATTACATAGGATGCCTCATGCTTCTTTTTTACATGATTCTAGCTTCTCCATGCCTACAACTTCCACTCAAAGCACAACTGAAGCTTTCTCTTTTGTTCATTGTAAAGCTTTTCACTCCTCTGCCTGCCTTTAAGACTTCCAAATGCAACTGATGATGGCTGGCTCTTTTGATACAGCAAGCTCTGAATAAATACTCTCTGCTCATTCTTATCTGGGTGGACTTATTTATTTCTACACCTAAAATCTTCTAGAAATTTGTATTAATTCCTAATTAACTCCACATCTGTAGTACAATTAAAACAATGCTATAAAATCCTCATAACTTCATTTTGAATCAAGCACTTGAACTCTTAAACAACCAATATCCACTTATTTATTTTTTAGTGAAACCCCTAAAAATTATTATTGCTTTTCTTCCATGATTATAGATTGTATGTATATGACTAGTTGAGTCACAAGGTTGCTTGTGAGAAGTAGTCACTCTACATGGATTTAAATCATGCCTCATAATTATTTCTTGGGTCCTTTTTAACATACATTTCTTTTCAACTTTCTGGACTCTGTTAATCACCTACAAAAATAAGAATATTTGCTTATATTATATCTAACTTGATTTTTTTACAACTCTAAAACTTATATTTCAGTCAAATATCCATGTTCTTTTTTCTTTTTATTTAATAATTACAAAACCATTACTTTTCAGTGAAAATTTCACTGAAAGTTTTTACTTACATAAAAGGCAACATAAAATCTCTAATATATAGATATTTAAAAAACATTGCTAGTTGTTAAAGTAGACTCCAATTTATCCTACCAATGAATCACTCCTTCAATCATCATTCACATTCTCACTAGTACTATGGTCTTAAAACACATATATTTCACCTAACAAAACCTTCCTGAGAGCCTACATTATGCAGGATAAATCCACTCTCCATATCTGCTCTATAACATTATAAATAAATATTTGTTAATATGTCTGCCTTATAGACCAAGCCAGAGATCCTTAAGGGTAGAGACTTATTGTACTCATCTTTGTGTTCCCAGGACCTAACACAGAGTGGGAAATAAATACTCAGAAATGATTTGAGGGCTTATGGAATGAGGCAGAAATTTATCTCTGAGTTTTAACATGATTTGAAGATTCTCTGTAATTAGTGACATTCAATTTAATTGTGATATTTAATTAAATATCCTACTATTAATAGATTCCTACTATTAATGGTTTGATTAAATGCAAGTTATCACCTACATAAGAGACCTTGCAAAGATTCCACAGAATCAAGGCTGAAAATAACACCCCACTGACATTTTGATCTTCAAAGAATGCTAATTTTGTGTGTGGCCCTGTCTATTCCAAGGTGTTAATAATCCCTGCACTACAATTAATAGAAAGCTCATCCTTAATGTTCTGAAATATCAATCACATGCTCTAAAAGGTATGTTTTATTTGTTTTTAATTATTAAGTTTTAGCTAGACAAAATATAATTTGTATTAGAAACTTACTATTCAATTATTTATTTCTCAGATCATGCATAATAATTATAGAATAAAAAATAGAGCTAAATAATATCTTAAGAGGAGTTTTCAGATTAAACTTCATAATTCATTCACATTTCATCAATCTCATGAATTTATTATGGGAGTATATTCTTGAAATTGTGTATCTCAGATTTTTTTACTAAGATTAATTATTTTGTCTTGGGTAAATGTACAAATTGCATGAAGATATATGGCATATAGAATAAATATTTTGAGATCCTTACACACGCATTGAAACACAGTTTAATTACCTAAAATATTTTTATTGATTGGTTGTTTGTTTTAGAGAGAAAGAGGAAGTGGGAGAGAGAGAAAGAGAGAGAGAGAGAGAGAGAGAGAGAGAGAGAGAGATTGAAAGAAACTTTGATATTTGTTGTTCCACTTACTCATGCATTCATTTATTGGTTGATTCTTATATGTGCTCTGACTAGGGATTGAACCTGCAACCTTGATATATCAGAATGAAACTCTAATCCATTGAATTTCCAGGCCAGGGCCTAAAATATTTCCTTATAGCAATTGTTTAAATACTGATTTGTCTGAAATATATATATATCTGGATATATAGACAGGGCCATAAGTTGAGAAGAGTCTGGTTTTCTTTTCTTTTTGGAATTTTTAAAAAATCCCTTGGCACACTCAGCATGAACAGGTGTCACCAAATGTGCGGAGACATGTGCAGCCAATGCGGCGAGTCTGTCAGAGACTTCCCTGCACTTGTACTTTGCAGATGTCATAAGGAAAGTTCTGTAAGCTGCTTTTCTAAAACTCAGTGTTACCTGGCACCTCCGGCTGTGGCCACCATTGCCAAGGGTCCTACCAATCCCTGGGTAGGCAGTGTGCCATGAAGACACAGAGGCACAAATATAAGACAGAAAAATGTAAATCCTAAAGATGAAATATATATTTCTAAGGATTATTATCTTAGGTGGACACATTGACAGGCTGGTACTTAAGGGTTAAGTATTTTTAACAGTGTCAGATGAGTTATCTTTAAAGGAAACCAAAACAAAGGGGGAAAAAAAACACTGAATTACAAAACCACTTGCTGTATGATTTAATCTGGTTGCTACTAGTTGCCCCAGTTCTCAGAATACTAACAGCACCCATCCTTCTTCCATAATTCTAATTATTTACTTTGCTAATGAAAAATTTATTGCTTCTGAATCAGGACTTTCATTGTTTTCACTCTTTTATTTCTCCTTATACCTATATTACTTACTCTTGCTTTATTTGACTTCATAAAGCATAATACCATCAATATCACTTTTATTCACAAACAACATTGATTTTTTAATTTAGTCTACAGCCCTTAAGATCATTTTATTATAAGACAACTCCTATAGGTAGGAACAGCTGAAGTACCATACAACTTACCAAACTCTTGACATAACCATAATTTTTGCCCATTTTCCCTAGGTGTTTTCTTATTTACTGTTTTATTGTTGATATATTTGAACTCTTTTCTGTCCTGCAGATCCAATTCACACGTCATTTTTCTTGACCAAAATAACCCATATTTTTTCTTTATTCTCATTGTATCTTTGCTAGAATGTAAACAATAATTTTTATTTCATTCTGCTTTATATTCTATGCATTTTAATATCCCTCTCTACAATATATAATTCTGTGCTTGCAGGGAAGTTGTTTAGCTCAACAGTATGTCTTAAAATTATAAGGCGGATTGTTGGTACGTTTTAATTATTCCACGTGGGAAATCTCATAAAATTTCAAGCGTGTAATTTGAGAATTTCAAGAACCTCTCTAAAGATGTCATAGGCACATTCATTAATTTGAGCTAGCTCTCAGAATGATTGGGGGCTAAAGGTGCACTAAATGTACCCATAACGACGCTGAGTTTTATCTTGACCATTAAGTATTGGCTGGATTTTTAGCACAGCCTTAAAAATATCCAAATTGAAAAAAGGAAAATACCTATGAAATATAAAGTAGTAAAAATGAAGTTACATACCACTTCTTGGAAGCATAGCAATGCATCTAAAAGAAAGAAAAATAAAATACTTTATTACATAAAACAAATTAATGAAGACATAAAAATATTGTTCTACTCTTAATATGATTGCAGCTGAAATTTTTCTAATATAAAATTGTTCAAATATTTTTGAAAACAAAAATATATTCCATTTCTTGTTTGTAAGCATGCTTTTTCTATTATTTCCTGAATTTTGACAATAAACGAAGAGGTAGGTAATGCTTTTCCATGCACAGTTGTTAGAACAGCATTAATAACAGTCAATTTTAATGCTCAGGTTTATACACTATCTCTGCCTCTGCATAAATTCTAACCTTTAATCTACAACCTATATTTAATAAGTTCTGCCGAAACCGGTTTGGCTCAGTGGATAGAGCGTCGGCCTGCGGACTGAAAGGTCCCAGGTTCGATTCCGGTCAAGGGCATGTACCTGGGTTGCGGGCACATCCCCAGTGGGGGATGTGCAGGAGGCGGCTGATCAATGTTTCTCTCTCATTGATGTTTCTGACTCTCTATCTCTCTCCCTTCCTCTCTGTAAAAAATCAATAAAATATATATATAAAAATAAGTTCTAATAGAACTTTTCAACTCTGAAATGTCATAAAGCTGTGTTTTCACAGTGCCCCCTCCCACTCTTTTGTTAATGAAGAAACATTTATTTTATTTCCTGTCCCCAAATATATTGAAATAACAATCCTACTCAAAAACATTTGGGCTATATTAAAAGTGTTAGCTCTTTAATTTTTAATATATATCAAGATATATGACAGCGCTAAACTATTTTGGATGTTTGAAGATATTTGGATTCTAAGTCAGTTTCCCAACATTGAGACTCTTACACTCTGCCCACCAACATGAGTGCCTTCCTGCAGAAGCATCTGTAACTCATATCAAAACTCTTTTTAACATTATAATTTCAGGTAGAATGTTCACAACTTGACTTCTGGAATACAGATCTCTGCTGGCATAACAATGACTCTCCCTGCAAAATAGTTGTCTGTTAAAAATAAGCAGAAGAAATGAAGTGGCCTGTTGGGTGAGTGATTGACTGGTGATTAGCTGCAGTGGAATAGCCTGAGTGAGAAGAGGGGCAAAGTGTTGGAAGACATTAAAGGTTAACTTCTACGAAGGGGGTGACATTATAGGAAGCGGGAGACAAGAATCACAGTCGGTATGGGTATGATTCCCCCTGGCAGGCAACAAACAGCTGTTTAAATGCTGCCATCAAGTAACCACTGTGAAAATGTGCATGATTTTCCCTCTCAAATTACAAGTGTTTCCAAAAATTACATATACATTTTAAAGAGATGTGAGATTGAATGGCAACATCCTTTAAGTGAAAACTAGAGCACCTTAAAATAATGACTAACCAAGTAAAACAATGTGTGAAAATAAGTACTAATGGTAGCCTCAATTATTGACCACTTACTATATAGCAATTTATACACCTAGGACATGAAATACATTCATCCACCTAATTATGTAACTAATCTGTGAAGGTCGTGTCAGACACATACTCCTCTAAATACATTTTACAAACGAAGGAAGAGATTCACAGGGTTTGAGTAGTGTCTCAAGAAAATTTGTCTACATTGAACAGACTATCAAATTTCAGCGGGAAGGCAGGGGAGGCGTGGGGGGGATAAGAGATCAACCAAAGGACTTGTATGCATGCATATAAGCATAATTAATGGACACAGACACTAGGGGGGTGAGGGCATGTGCTGAGGGGTTGGGGAGGCGGTGGGCGGGGGTCAATGGGGGAAAAAGGAGACATACATACGACTATTTGTAATACTTTAAACAATAAAAAAAAAGAAAAGAAAATTTGTCTAGCAAATTGGAGATTCAAAATTTTAACTCAGATGAATTGATTCCAAAACTTTTACCACAAACCTAAGTGGTAGATGCAAAGAATTACTCATTTTCATGAGTGGATTTGGAGGGACAATGTACTGGCAAAGACTTTCAGTTTGTAAACTTAATCTACTGTACTTGTCTATTTAATCTATTTAGAGCAGTGTGTTTGGCACAAAGTAAACATTTAAAAATATTATTTTAATTTGTATTAATAATACAATGCTGAACATTTGAAAATGCAAAATTAAAAACAGAACATTTTGATCAGGCCATATACTTTTAGAACAAGTACCTCATGTCTAAAAAAATTATTTTGGTTCTTAAATTATTCTATTTAGTTGGGTTGATGACCAAAATGAAGTAAATACTGGCCAAGCAGTTACTTCCTTCAGAGGTGTTTATATACAGTTTATCTCATTACAGTAAGAGAGAATTAGGATAGGCTAATGCATCTCTCCTTAGCTCTCTGAAAACTGACTGATGAAGGAGGGCTGGGGAGGCTCAGAGAACAGACTGGATGACATAGAGTCAGTCACTTGCTTTAACGTCGCATGCATGTGTAAATTGTGGCTGCAAAGACCTAGAATTTATAGTCACTTTCTTCACTTAATCAACTAAACATTCATCTTTTAAAAAATTTATAGATTCTCATGAAGATATAATGTTTTCAATTTATGTATAAAATGACTATTTCTATTAGAGCAAAAGTGCTATTCCTTTTACTTATCAAAATATAGTATTAAACATATTAATTGTTCTTATAATCTCTAGTATGTGCTTTCTGCAGAATATTAGAGGATTTCTGCTCTTCGTTTCCTCTGTACATACAAACACAAAGAATCAAAGTTAAAAAGAGGGCTGTTCAGATTTCTTTGAAGAATGTAACAGACTCAATTTTTGCTACCATGGCAGTGAAGTGAAATAGGAGGTTAGCTACTGAAGAGAAATCGGAGGTTATACCTGAGTAACAGGGCTTTAAGGTGAGACATTCAAAAAGTTCTTTTTTTGAATATACTGGTTGTGCTTTTGATCTTTTCTGAGAAATAGAAAAAAAGGAGGGAGGGGAAAAAAAGCTATTGTGTTATCTGAATATGGCATATGCTCCAGAAAAAAAATGGGAATTGTACTGTATTAAATATATTGCATTAAAATAAATAAATAGTGCACAACCGATGGGCTGGCAGTGGTTTAAAGGTAGTCAAGTATAAAATGCACTAGCTTTTTTTTTTTTGCACAATTTGGCGTGAACAATGCAGCATACAATGTACTGGATGTAACCAATTTTATGAATTTCCTTAACGAGTGAAGTAGTCTTAAAGTCAGATATATTCTGGCAGCTGCCCTCTGATTTAGCATGCTTTCCAGATAGCAATCAAAATGAGAGTTATTATTTTTCACTATGACTATTGTATTTTCTGTGATTGCAACAGCATCTAGATATTCTGTTATGGATACCGAAAATAAAAATACATAATCAGACCACCTGCTGCTCTATTTTATTTTCAATCTGTAAATAAACAATGGAGGTAAATTTACTTTTATAAAATCTTCTGTGCTGTAGTTTTTTGTTGTTGTTTTTTTTTCTCTTCCTGTCATGCATGAGAAAATGATCAAGGATAAATGGGGTTCACTATAAGCTTGACAATCAAGAAAGTTACATGCATCTAAATTGCCACCCCACTGAAGAGGCTATTTCAATAAAAAAAAAAATCCCATTTGAAAAGAGAATGGTTTTAGTCCCTGTTATAAGCAGTCATGATCATTCAAGGAAGATTAGTCTCATCAGCTCTCTTAGGAATTACCCTTCACAAATCTTCTCTCTTTTTGATATTACAAAAAAAGGCTGCTTTTCCTTTGAAACGAAAATGAAAAAAACGTAATAACTTTAGAGATCCTGACAAACATTTCCTTAAACACGGACTGGCAGACCTGCGGATGGTTCTTGCAAAAAGGTTACAATGACAATGCATTAGAGGAAAGAGGAGAGAAACCGATTGCTCATATGCTGGCGGGAGGATCTCTGTTGAGGTAAAGTCAGCTCCGGAAATGTACTTCGGTAACACTGGCAGTTTTCAGCCAAAACCAAGGTGAGCCCCGAGCTGGGGAGAGACAGCAGGCCTCTCCCCTGGCCAGCAAGGTGCAACCTGCATCCAAATCGCTGTGGCAGTGCAAGCTTAGGAGACAGAATGTGAGGGCATGCGAAGCTGTGTCAGCAACTGCCAGAAAAGTGAACCGTTCAATCACAAAGTTGTTTTGCTTGTGAATTTTCTACCAGGCAGCCTGCTACCTTGGAGATAAAGAGGCCTCTTTAAAATCACCGTTTAACAGTGGTTCTCAACCTTCCTAATGCCGCGACCCTTTAATACAGCTCCTCATGTTGTGGTGACCCCCAATTTCATTGTTACAAATTGAACATAATTAAAACATAGTGATTGATCACAAAAACAATGTGTAATTATATATGTGTTTTCTGATGGTCTTAGGTGACCCCTGTGAAAGGGTGGTTCGACCCCCAAAGGGGTCGCGACCCATAGGTTGAGAACCGCTGGTTTAGGATGACTGGCAGCATGTGGGAGCTGGTGGCCACTGCTCTAGGCACCAGTTCTCAGCAGCTGGGACCACTTGCCAGTAGCTGAGACTTGATTTTGCCTTTTCTAAGGCTTTGCTCTTATGTCCCGTCCTGGCAGTTTCTCTGCACTGCCTTGGGGAACATCGGCAGGAGTTAGTGTTACCACCCGAGGTACCACCCTTGACCGATGAGAAACAGAAGCCAATGAAGAACTGTGTCCTCTTATTGTCCCCCCTGGGCAAGTAGCTTTGCGATTCTTAGTGCTTCTCAGACCTCAGGGTGAGGGGGGCCACTGGGCACATGCAGGCAGCTGATAGCAATTCCCGGCACAGTGTTTCGGTTTCCTAGCTTTTCATTCTTAGCATGTGAGAGTAGCTTTCTTAATGAACTAGTCTATCAGCCTTTGATTCGGTCTCTGCCTTTGGGAGAACCCCCGGTTAGTAGGTGGATGATCTTGTTAGAGTAAGTGGGAGCATTTATTTCTGGGAATGACTTTTTTTAAAACTAACAGTGGTTTTTTTTGTCTATATTTGAAAAACTATGCATAGTAGTAGTTTCTGTTTGATTGTTTCCTTGCAATGGCCAAACTACATTAAGCTGAGCAGGTTTAAAATAATATGTATGCCCTGCCATTGTCTCTGGAACAAAGTTCAAGATCTTTCACAAGGCTGACAAACCAATCAGGATCCCAGGATACCAAACAGTTCCTGTCATCACCAAGTACCACTGCAACACGCAAGTGCACACACACATACACACAAGACAATCATATACATACACACAAAGCCTACATTTTACCAAAACCAAATTACTCAAAGTTCTCACAGTTCTCATGTTTCTTAGTTTGTTGGCATCTTCTTTTTTCTATATAAAAACTAGGGGCCCAGTGCACTAATTCATGCACCTTGAAAGGAACTGTTGGCCGTGAGGCTACAGGTCTCAGCCCATCCTCCACACCCCCTGCCCGGCGTGGAGCCACTGGGGCACCGACAGCCGGTGCAAGTGGCGGCTCTGGTGCTGGCTGTGGGTGCGAGCAGGGCCAGCGATGGCAGTGGGTGCTAGCGGGGGCCGGCACCAGCAGCAGGTGTGAGCACCGGGCAGGACCATGGCACGCAGGAACAAAGAATTTTCAGTAACTACCAGAGGCTCACCTCGATGACAGTAACTGGTGCCCCGCCTTGATCTGGTGCCCCCACTCACCTGCTCCACCATCTCTCTGAGGCCAATGCCTGCCATGTTGCACACACGCCCCCTGGTGGTCAGCACACATCATAGCAACCAGTTGTTCGGTTGTTCCGCCATTCAGTCTACTGGTATTTGCATATTAGCCTTTTATTATATAGGATCATTCCCCTACTTGCCCATCAGATACACTTACTATTTCTTTTGAATATCCTTCACTGGACCCTTTCATCTATATTAGTCAAACAAACATGTGATTCTCACTGGGCTAATGAAAAGATTCTCATATGTGGAATTTATAATGCACTAGTTAGGTACTTACTTTCCTGTGATTGGTGTAAGACTGAGGGCAAGACCTCTGCTCTATTTATAGTTGTACCTCCATTGCATAAGAGCATATGCTTTCTAAATATTTGAGTATATATCAATAGCTGAGTTATTATACCATTTAGCTTTCCCTTAAATATATAATCCCTCTCTAAGGTCTCAGAGCAGTCATATTGGTTGAACTATTATTAAAAATATCAAGCAGCACAGCTCCATATTGGTGCCAAGCAAATAAGTTTATTTTACTCTTTCAATTTCAGCTCTTTTAGAATATTTTCCTCATTTCTTTTTCTCATTGAACTAACAGTGATGTAGTGTCCATTATATATCAGGCCTTGCAACAAGCATTTGGGAACAAAGATATAGTAGTATTTCCTTTTGTAAGACATAGATGACAGTCTAATAAGAAAACCAGAAATTAACATCCAAAGAATTACTGCAATTTTTACATTGAAAAGTTGTGATATGTAGTATAAATCTTGTCAATAGAAAGATCTTCTTTAGAGAGGTGAGGGGCAGTTTAACTTAAAAATTGACTTTTACACTATATGACGAGTATGGAGAAACATTTAAGGCAGAGGGAATAGCATATATGAAAAATTTGACTTGGAAAGAACTGATTATCTTCAAAGAACTAAGAATGTTGTGGATGTATTTGGTCAGGTTAGGGCTGGTAGGAATGAATACAGAGAGTGACACAAGGGCAAGAACAGGCTCACAAACGACATCTTTACAACTGGGTTTTATTTGCATTGCAGTGAGAAGTTATTGAAGGTTTTAAAGGACTGGAGGTATAAGATGTAATGAATACTTTATAAACAATTAGGCTTGCTAATCTGTAGAGAATTGAGGGGAAGATATTAAGAGTGGAATTGAGAAGAGAGAAGTTAGATAAATGTGCCTGCAGCTTACCTGAGATATACATTTGTGAGTCAATATTTAAAGCATATTTAAAGCAAACAAAATAGATTAGATTATGGAGGAAAGAGTAGGATGAGAGAAAGAGGAGAAGTGGAAACTGTCCCAGTATAAATTTAAGAAAGGAAATTTCAGTTTGTCAAAAGGAAAATCTAGAATATTCAGAGTTCCAGAAATTACAAGATAAACATGTTTTAAGATGTTGAGGAGCATTACCTATGTCATATTCTCCCAAGTGTTCTAGGAAGTTTATAACCAAAGTGCATTATTTGAAATTAGTAGCATGTAGGTCATTGTCATTCTTAGAAGAAAAATGGTTGTTCTGAGATGGGGTAGAAGACACCAAATACAATGATAGGAAGAAGTTGTAGTATCAATGAAAAAAAAATTATATTTATATTGTAAGTTTGTTGTAAATTTGCCTATGAATTGGCAAATACCGGGTGCTTGAGTAGCATTGTACTAAGGATATATAAATTAGGGAGAGAAAGCCGAAGAGTTACTGAAGACTACAGTTGACCTTAAATAACAAAATGGGGGCTAAATAATATGCCAAAGTGAAGGAAGAGGTGGGCTTATATTGCATTGGGGAATTATTAGCATAACCCTCATCCATCAAGGTCTTAAAAAGTAGAATTTACCACTCCCTTAGAACAGTATCTAAATTTATAAATTCATTAATTTCAGCTCCACCTTCTTAATATATTATTCTTATGCTATATGGGGGATTACAGAGGATTTAATCTCTATAGGAATAGTAGACCACCTAGTTAACTTGCAAATTAATTTTAGTAAGTATCCTTGTTCAAATATTTAACTATATTTGATCTTCAACTTTTTGTGCTTTATAAATTTTTCTTATGCTTTTTAAGTTCAAATAAAATTTCCTCTTTTGTTTTGCATTTTTTAGTTTTATTTATGCTGGCTCAGTTCAATTTGCAACCTAGCTCTATAAATTTATGCCATCATTTCAAATACTAAATCAAAAATCTCATACAAATTTCCTCTATAACTTTTTAAGTTCTTTATTTGAGAAGGATATTATTATTCTATGTGCACATTGTTCCTACTAGTTTTCTAAAAGGACCAGCGATAATAAGATGTCCAAGTACACTGAAGAGTAAATGGTATGCTGAAATTTTAAGAAGAGCATAGCAGCCACTAAGGAAAAACTACACTCTTGTGAATTTTGGGGGGTACTCTGGAGAAAATTTTACAGTTGTCACTTATGTCTTCAGTAACAGAAAATATTTTTTAGGAACTTCTTTGGCTGTAAATTCCATATACAATAGGATTAATTCATTGGCTTTGACTCAGAACCCAATAAACTGAAAAGACAAAAACTCATTTTCATTTCAATGTTCTGGAGAATAAGGCAGTTGGATACTAAAGACATACAACTATTTAAACTTATATTGAGAAAATAATATTAAGAAAGAATACTGCCAATAGTTACATGACTTGGAGTTCATCATTCTCAACATAATGCTGAAATGTACCTTATTAATTAGCTGTCCCCCTGAGTCTTGTCTCTATACTAAGCTTCACATGTGCAAGACAAGAAGCCACAGATAGGCAAAGCACAACTACCATGAAACAAACAAAAACAGGCAACTGTGATGTGAATGCCTAACAGTTATACAGGGCAGTGAATGTTTAGTTTTAAGACAAAATGAATAACAGTGTTTGATTAAACCAAGCATTCAGTAGTAAATTCAGAAATGCTAGAAAAAGTTTGTTTAGTTAAAAATCTTAAAACATGTTTTACTTCTTGGAAAAATAATCATACAACAGTGTTATGCTTGAACTCCTGAGAAAACAAATTAGCAAAAAAGAAAAAAAATTCTTAAAACAGTTTCAAAAGGTTTCAGTTGACCCAGATGTAAATTAAGTGCCATGCTTAAACAAATATCATTTAAAACAGCGGTTCCCAACCTGTGGGTCGAGACCCCTTTGGCGGTTCAAGGACCTTTTCACAGGAGTATGTTGGGGTCCAGCCCCAGCAGGTCCAGGGGTTCCCAAAGGTGTGGACGGAGTCGTCAAAGAAGGAATGACACAGAGGCAGCGTTCAGTTGATCAGCATAGCGAGGTTCTCCAGCCAAGTTCTGTCTTTATTGTGCTGTTACATCAGTATTTATACCAGTTGATTTTAATCCTATCCATTCTATTCCATAGGTTAGGGCATTTGTTAATCTAGTTCTGTTGAGTTTAATCTTGTCTAGGTTAATCTCTGTGTTTCATTATAAGGGCTATTCCAAGGTCACTGCTCTACTGATAAGCTACAAGGAAGTGACTGAAGGAGATTATCCTACCCAGTAAAGGTTATGTCCTCCCAGTCTCCCTGCTTGCTTTCCCTGGGACTGCCCTGTGCTGGTGGGTCTCCAGGGGTATAGGCTTTGGTGCTTTCCTTGGTGGGGAGACCCCTAGGGATGTGGGCCCAACAAGCCCCAAATTTATTGGCAACAGTTTTAGTCCAAGTTCTTCATAAGTAGTACTTGGTATTTCTGTAACACTAGGGGGTTTCACTGATTTATTCCCTTCCTTAGTCCTGTTAATCCCTAACTCCAGGGAAAAAATCCCCACCTGGGGAAACAACCTTTCTCGGAGAGGTGACCTTGGTTAAAACACATAGCTCTAAGAAAGGGAGCAAACATACTTTGTCTATGAAAAAATTAAAGCACAGACACAATACGGAGGATAATAGCAGGGCCAAGGATTTCAGATGAATGGCAGGTATTGGCTTCTCAGAAAAGGAACACTTGAAGGAAGAAGAGGAAGCCTCTAGTCCAGCGGTTCTCAACCTGTGGGTCGCGACCCCTATGGTGGTCGAACGACCCTTCGGCAGGGGTCACCTAAGACCATCTTGCATATCAGATATTTACATTACGATTCAGAACACTAGCAACATTACAGTTATGAAGTAGCAATGAAAATAATTTTATGGTTGGGTGACAACATGAAGAACTGTATTTAAAGGGCCAGAAGGTTAAGAACCACTGATAAAGAATGGGAACAATACCCAGTCATTTAATAACATAGTAAAATACGTCTACTATCCAATAAAAAATTACTACACATACAAAGAAGCAGAAATGTGACCCATAACTGAGAAAAAGTAACTAAACAGACCATAAAATGACAAAGATAATGAAATTATTAGATTAGCTGTTTAGAACAGATGTTACAAATATCTTTATAATAAAAGTGTAATATGCTAATGAGGCTGGACAGCCAAATTGACCTTCCAGATGTCCTTCCTTTGTCCTTCCAGACAACCTTCCTGATGAAGCCCGGGCTGTGAGGGCTGAGCCCCTTGCACGAATTTTGTGCATCAGACCTCTAGTATTCAAATATTTAAAAGAAAACACAGACAAATTGGTATAGACATGAACAATATAAAAATTAACTAAGTGCATTATCTAGTACTCAAAGTAGTATCTACCAAAAATAAAGCACAGAGAGAACAAAAAACACAAAAATATAAAGAAAAACAGAGTGTAATGTGAATAGTATTAAACGGGGTAATATAAGTATAGTTGAAGTTTTTGATGAAGATGGAAGGAGATTGGAACAAAAACTATTTAAAGATAAGGGCTGAATTCCCCAAATTTGGTAAAAATGTCAACCTAATACAAGTTATATTAATGGGTATAGTATACCTTTAACATAATGGTAAGCAAGAGATCAATATAACTCAATTGAGAGTTCAGAAATAGACAATATTTTTAACATCAGTATATTTTCAATAATGAGAACCACAGCAAAGAGATAGTACTCATATGGACCCAGCTGGACTCTTATGACCTATGCATTTAATTTTCATTTATGCAAATAATTCCTCAAATGACAACAACATTAAAGCCATCTTGTCATCAGTAAAATTTCTATTAAGCATACTTCTAGTACTCGTTAGAGTTGGAATTTTAAAATATCAATGTATTTTATGATACATAAAAGCTCCTACTGTAGTAATAGATGGTGGATCATAAATACATAAGTAGATAGATGAATAGAGAGAAAGATAAGTGGTTTATTGAGCAAATATTGACTCTGATGTATCATCCATTACAATCATTGTTAGCTATTTTGTAATTATTTTATTCTACACTGTTCATGTTTTTGGATCAATGGCTCTATTATAGTTAATATTTTATCCTGTATTTCTCTCAACAAGTCTGTGGCACCACATGTGCAAAGTACTCTGAAGGAAAATATATGAGGAATATAAAATGATGTTTCCATAGCCCAACTGAACTACTCTTTATAGTTGTTAAAGATACCTCTAGAGCATTAAAAAGCAAAAGGCAAACTTTTATTGCTCTCCTGAAACAAGATCCCATGAGCATAAACTTACCCAGAGGAATAAGATAACTTGTTTATACTGAACAATAAGGGGAAAAAGAATTGTAGGGGAAAATATTGTGAAATATAAATAAGTTAATGTACCCAGGAAACAAACTACTGCAAAACTTGAACTGTATTTTTCAAGATCTATGAAAAGAAATGAGAATTAAGCTAAAAATATTTTTTTCTAAAGAAACAGATTCACAATATCTGCTTTTTTTTGTACGTATCACTTGAGATCAGAAAAAGAATATCAGTTCAACTTTTCCTAGTTATTATTAAATTTCTGCCTTCTAATATTAGTTATATTATCTGTTTCCCTTTTAAAGTGTGAAGACTACCCTAGCCGATTTGGCTCAGTGGATAGAGTGTTGGCCTGCAAACTGAAGGGTCCCATGTTCGATTCTGGTTAAAGGCACATGCTCTGGTTGCGTCCTTGATCCCCAGTGTAGGGCGTACAGGAGGCAGCCAATCAATGATTCTCTCTCATCATTGATGTTTCTAGATCTCTCTCCCTCTCTGAAATCAATAAAACTATATTTTAATAAATAAATAAATAAAGCATGAAGACTTATTTATCTAGTTTTTTTAAACATATAATCTTTGGCTCAGGAAAATCTCATTGCCATATAAATTCTATAAGGCTGCTCTGGTCCATTATATTCTACAGAAATTATTGAAAAATAATCTACATAAAAATTGGAACAGGTAAAATATGTTAGAATATGCTAAAGTAATGGATCCATAATCCACTCACAACATTGTGAAAATGTTTGTTAAAATGTAATTTTGTTGCTAATTGCCTAGGTGCCTGAACATAGACTAGGCAGACTATGCATGTAGTTATTATTAAATTTGTGCACTGGAGGGGGATCCCTCAGCCTGGCCTGCTCCCTCTCTCAGTCTGGGACCCCCCGGGAAATGTCAACCTGCCGCCTTAGGGGGATTGGGCCTAAGTTTGCAGTCAGATATACCTCTCGCAGTTCAAGGCTCTCAAAGTCCGGGACCCCTCGCTCCTTACCGCCCGCTAGCAGCCAAGGTGGGAGAGGTTCCT
Source organism: Myotis davidii (assembly GCF_000327345.1). Taxonomy (NCBI): domain Eukaryota; kingdom Metazoa; phylum Chordata; class Mammalia; order Chiroptera; family Vespertilionidae; genus Myotis; species Myotis davidii. Next base: position 2,137,451 of record NW_006287829.1, on the reverse strand, counting down.
GCCACCGCCATTGTGCTCGCTGCACTTGCCAGCCATGAGCTTAGCTTCTGGCTAAGCGGCGGTCTACCTGTGGGAGTGCACTAACCACCAAGGGGCAGCTCCTGCATGGGGCCTGGGAGGGACACTGGAGTATGGCCAGCTGGTGAGGGATCCCAGGAGGGCTGCAGGGCATGTCTTGCCCATCTCACTCAATCCCAATTGGCTGGACCCAAGCAGCAAGCTAACCTACCAGTTGGAGCGTCTGCTCCCTGGTGGTCAGTGTATGTCATAGCAACTGGCTGACTGGTTGACTGTCTGCCCCTAGTGGTCAGTCATAGTGAGCAGTTGAGCTGCCTTAGCATATCATTAGCATATTACACTTTGATTGGTTGAAAGGCCGACTGGATGACCTGACACTTAGCATATTAGGCTTTTATTATATAGGATAGAGTTTCAATAAATTTGAGGATTTATTTGAAGTAGCACTGTATTCCAAATTATCAGGTTTATTTTTCTGTTCTATAAAGTTAAATTCAAGAAATCCCAGCATTTACTAATCTATTGCTAAAAAAAGTTCTGAATTTTGTTACTAAATATATGATGAAATCCATATAAAATCATAATGATAATCATAAAAACTGTTTTTCAGAAAACATTTTTCTATGTAATTTGTTTCTCTCCATTAATATTAAACATACTGATTTCAATTGATGGTATTGGTAAACACTTGGTGCTTGATTCTAGCAATCATATTAATAATTACATTATTAGCCCCAACCACTGTAGCTCAGTTGGTTGGGTGTCATCCCCTGCATTAAAAGGCTGCCAGTTCAATTCCTGTTCAGGGCACATGCCCAGTTTGTGGGCTTGATCCCTAGTAGGGGGCATGAAGGAGTCAGCCAGTCAATGTTATGCTCTCACATCGATGTTTCTCTCTCTCCCTTTCCCTTCCTCCCTCTCTAAAAATAAATTAAAATATTTAAAAATAATTGCATCATTAAAATATCCATATGTGTGTGTGTGTATATATATATATATATACACACACACACATATATACACATATATAATTTCAATATGTATGTCAACATATAAAATTTGATAAAATAAATATTTGTTTACATTTACAAATCTGAATAAAAAAGAATAACTACAAGAACTTTTATTACTTATTTTACCATGATAATATGAATCTTCTCCAGTCATCAACACCAATCAGAAATTTTAAAAATTGTTTCCAAACCATGATTTACTGGCTGGTATAATTACACAAGCAAACTGAATCCAACTAGAGAAAGTAAACCATGGGGTAGAGGGACACATCCCATATTTTCCATGGCTGCATCATATCCAAGTATATCTTCTGCCCTAGGCTGTCTTTCCCTTGGCTATGACTCCATTTCTTCTCATCTCAGTGACCAAAAAGAAGATTTGGAAAAGCACCCTGAAATAGATGACAGCAGAATTATTCTTCAGTGCCAAGATATAGAGAATACTTAATTCTAAGTCTCATGCTTTCTTCCACTTCCTTCTTCCCTATTGTGCTACTTCTGAAATGGCTATCTTCAAACTCAAACACTGGCAAATAGTGAGTTAACAATCATAACTTGGAAACATTGTGATGACTCTTTTTTCTTATCTAAGTTTAAACATATTACATATAATTTATTCTGTTAAATGTTGTATTTCAGTATTATATATTCAACCTTCATTATAATGAGAAATAATGGTTTAAAATTAAAGAACTTCCTGTTTAGATATAATAGCCATAATAAAACAAAACTATTTAATATTATAGACATATATCAGAAAACTTGTTATTATTCTATATTTTCTTCTTTCCCCTTGCTATCTTTCTCTGGGAGCTGGTGATTAGCTGCCATATTTTGAAGGTTGGGGGTTTGGGAAAAGTAATAGATTTTTTTTGTTATAATCACAACCCTACCTGTTACCAAAATTGATCCAGTCATTGTCCCTCCATCCACAACCAATAATCATTGAAATGAATGTCATCTCACCTATACAGAGTAGTTTATTTTAATGTACTAAGGGGCACAATTAAAATATGTCCCAAAATAACTTGAGAATAGATAAAAATAACATATAAACAGAGAATGGGAATGATGAAGAGATGAGCAAGACAGGCAAAGGAGATAGTGAAAGCAATGATACATTGGTAAGAAACCAAAGAGAATGTGCCGACTTTTATATTATTGGAGCCTAATGAGCAAGGTAGAGAGTCAGAAATGACAAGGCAGAACTAGCACATAATTGCAATGCTGATGATTCAAAAAGCAGGACTTGTTTATAAATATGTAGATATTGATGAAACAAATTTGCACAAATATTAATATATTAATAGATCTCCATCAAATAGACTTCAGAAAAGAGATCTATATGTGATTAATGTATGAATCACAATTATTTGTTTAAAAACTATCAATTGCAAGCCATACAAAGTCAACTCAGTAATAAAGTATTTTGTTTAGAACATTTTATGGTAAATTAATTTTTATAAAGTACATCATGTTTTAAGTAATTTAATAACATAGAATAAATGAGAGTGCAAGCTTTTCTCAGACTAAAAACTTTTCCTTTTTCTTGCTACTGTGAGTCTTGTTATTAAGTTATTAAGCCAATGTAAGCAATGATTCTGGAAACAGGCTCCTAGAGAACAGGCTGACAGCTGATAGAGAGGTGGGGACTAGGAGGCTGGGTGAAAAAGGTGAAGGGATTAAGTAAAAACAAAACAAAACAAACAAAAACACAACAACAAATAAAAAACACAATCCTAACTCAGACACAGACAACAGTATGGTGATTACCAGAGGAAAAGGGGCTGGGGGAGGTAAAAGGGTTAAAGAGGGGATAAATGGTGATGAAAGGAGACTTGACTTTAGGTGAACATACAATACAATACACAGATGATGAATTATGGAAATTTACACCTGAAACCTGTATAATTTTATTAACCAATGTTACTGCAATAAATTCAATAAGAATTTCTCTCTTAAAACTATATAGCTCATTTTATTTTACATTTTATACCTACAATTTTAAAATGACTGTAAATAAAAAAATTCTATAAATTTGCACTTGAACTTCAAGTTTGTTGGTCTTTTATTCAGTTTTTAAAATATGTGTATACTGTAAGAATACAGAGCATCTGCAAACAGTTGCTCTACCTACACATAGCTGTGTATTTCCAACTGTGTTATAAGGCATGTCTTTATTTTTCAAATGAATTCTTTATACCACTGAAATTCACATGCTTTGATATTGCCACAACTAAAATGAAGAGTCCCTTGCTGTGAGAGACATAAAAATTTGTTAGCTGAGAGTTATTGTAAAGCTATTTTTTTCTAAGCAATATATTTGGTATGATTACCTTTGCTACATAAACCAGACAAACTTAGAATTTCAATATTTATGAGAAAAATAAAATAAAACATTAATCCTTGTAAACTGGAAATTATCATAAAGCCCATTTACTCTTATAAAAAATATGCTGCAATCTAATTTCCTCTAGCAGGAAGACATGACTAGGATGAGGACACTGATGATAAATATTACTAAACTAAAAGCAGATATAGAAGAAGAAAATAAGTTATTGTATTTAATTATTTAGAAATATAATCAATATTAAAAATAATCTCCTGCCAAAAAAATGAAAATGTTGAGTTAGAGCCATTATTACTTTGCCTCCAAAAGAATGTCTCTTTATTTGAAAATTGGAAGAGAAAGAGAAAATGTGAACTAAGAATGCAACAAAAGAATGGGTCTATACATTTTATATCATGTATATCAAAACTGGTTTAAACAGGAAATTAGAAATTCCACTTTTAGTGTCCTGATAAACTTGATCTTTTGAAACACAAAATTTAAAATCACTCTGAAATATACCTACATGTTCTGAATAGATTGCAACATACATTCTATTGAATGCATAGCTAAATAAAAAGGTGTAAGGAAATCCCTTCTGCAAAAATAAATGTTTAAAATCAGTGGTAACTGAGTACTCAGACCCCACAAGCATTTACCAATATCTGAAATGCTGAGCCTTGGTGCAGATGTTGGAGAGAGAAGAAATGCATAAGTTCCATTCATGGTGGGAATTGTTTCACTTCATAGGCATGGGACCCTCAAAGATTATATTCTACTAGAGGCCTGATGCATGAATTCATGCATGGGTGGGGTCCTGAGGGGGGTAAGGGGGGCATGGCTGTGATCGGCCCTCCAGGCTGGAGGTGCGACACCCTTGCCAGCCCAGGAGCTGGACCCATCCCACTGACATTCCTGCCAGTTGTCAGGAACCACCTGGCGGCCACTTTAATATTGTTTCTTCCATGTGGAGTGTCTAGGGAGGGGAAGTGGCCATGGTGTCCAAGGTGGACTTCCAGGAGGCAGTGCTGTGAGGATCCTGCTGGCGGTGCTGGTCTCTTGGTGCCTGGCCCATTCCTTAGAGACTAGATCTGCAGGACTACTGAGGGAGTGAGTGGCTGCCGCCAGGCTGGTGGGCTGCCTAGATGTGTCAGTCAGCTGAGAGGTGCTCCTGTTGTGGGCTTGGCAATAACCAGGGGGCAACTCCTGAGTTGACCTTCTGCCCACGGTGGTCAGTGCAGTTCACAGCGACTAGTGGTTCCAGTCATTCTGGCCATTCTGGTCATTTGTCCATTCGGTCACTTAGGCTTTTATATATATATATATATATACTAGAGGCCCAGTGCACAAAAATTTGTGCACACGAGGGGGCGGGGGGTTCCTCAGCCCGGACTGTGCCCTCTTGCAGTCTGGCACTCCTCGGGAGATAATGCCCTGCTGGCTTAGGCCTGCTCCCGGGTGGCAGAGGGCAGGCCCAATCCCTGGGTGCAGCCTCTGGTCGGGCTCAGACCAGGGCTGATTGGGGAGTTAGGGCGCTGCCCCTGTCACGCACAGAGCAAGGCAGATCGGGAGGTTGTGATGCTACCCTCAGTCACGCTCAGGGTAGGGCTGATTGGGGGGTCAGGACACCACCCCCTGTCACATTCAAGCCAGGGTCGATGGGGAGGTTGCGGCACCACCCCCTGTCATACACAGAGCAGGGTCAATCAAGGGTTTGGGGCACTGCCACCTGTCACGCATAGAGCAGGGCCCCTCAGGGGTTTGGGGCACTGCCCCCTGTTCACGCACAGAGCTGGGCCCATCGGGGGGGTTGGGGCTCCGTACCCTGTCATGCACAGAGCAGGGTCCATCAGGGGGTTGGGGAGCTCCCCGCATCACGCACAGAGCAGGGCCAAAAAGGGA
>NW_006287829.1:2130921-2132118 GCF_000327345.1 Myotis davidii | reverse complement strand
GGCACCGCCTTTTATCACCCACAGAGCAGGGCTGATCAGGGGGTTGGGGCACTGCCACTCTCACACACAGAGCAGGGCCTGTGGGGGGTTGTGGGGCCCGCACCCTGTCACACACAGAGCCACAGGGCGATCAGGGGGTTGGGGAGCTTCCCCGTATCACACACAGAGCAGGGCTGATCAGGGTTTTGGGGCGCCTTCCCCTGTCAGGAATAGAGCAGGGTCGATAGGGAGGTTGTGGCCCCGTCCCCTGTCACACACAGAGCCACAGGGTGATCAGGGGGTTTGGTCAGTACGCCCAGTCACACTGATCCCGGTGCCAGGAGGCCTCGCGGCTCCACTGATCCCGGTGCTAGGAGGCATATTACCCTTTTACTATATAGGATAGAGGCCTGGTGCACAGGTGGGGGCCTGCTGGTTTGCCCTGAAGGGTGTCCTGGATCAGGGTGAGGGTCCCCACTGGAGTGCCTGGCCAGCCTGGGTGAGGGGTTGATGGCTGTTTGCAGCTGGTCACACACCCTTCACAGTGGGGGTCTCCACTGGGGTGCCTGGCCAGTCTGGGTGAGGGGCTGAGGGCTGTTTTCAGGCTGGCGGGTGACTGAAGCTCCCAACCGCTCATTTTTTTCTTTTTTCTTTTTTATTCTGGGCCAGCTTTAGCTCTGGTTCCAGCTCTGAGGCCTCTGCTGCTGAAAGCAGGTATCTGGTTTGTTTGAGTTCTATAATCGAAACTCTGTATCAACACCAGCTCTGAGATCCCAGCAGGCTGAAAGCAGGTTTCTGGGGTTTTGTTTAGCTTTTATATTTGTAACAATGTTTCAAACTGCAAGCTCAGAGGCCGGCAAGGCAAGCCGGGATCGTTGGGTTCCTCCGTCACTGAAGCAAGCAAGCCTCATGTTAGTTTCAAGCTGCCTGGCTGCCGGCCGCCATCTTGGCTGGCAGTTAATTTGCATATCTCGCTGATTAGTCAATGAGAAGGTTAGCGGTCATACGCCAATTACCATGTTTCTCTTTTATTAGTGTAGATAGTGCATTTCCCATTGCTGCTTCAACAAACTATCACAAAATTAGTGACTTAAAACAACATAAATTTATTATCATAGAGTCCTGGAAGTCAGAAGTCTGAAATGAGCTGGCAGCACCTCATTCCTTTTCTGTAGGGGAAAATCCAATTCCTGGCGTTTTCCAGCTTCTAGAGGTCAC
>NW_006287829.1:2130472-2130797 GCF_000327345.1 Myotis davidii | reverse complement strand
TGTTGTTGTGAGCATTTGGTCCTTACGTCTCAGTGTGTAATGGCTAATTAGCATATTCCTCTCTTATTATATAGGACTAGAGGCCCAGTCCACAAAAATTTGTGCACTCGGTGGGGGATTCCTCAACCTAGCCTGTGCCCTCTCACAGTCTGGGACCCCTCGGGGGATGACCATCTGCTGGCTGAGGCCTGCTTCCCAGGGGATTGGGCCTATGCTGGGAATCAGACATCCGTCTGGCAGCCCAGCAGCCCTCGGGGGATGTCCACTTGCCAGCGGGGAGCAGGCCTAAGCTGCAGTCGGACATCCTTAGCGCTGCTCAGGAGGC
>NW_006287829.1:2123837-2130224 GCF_000327345.1 Myotis davidii | reverse complement strand
TTGGTGTGGTGCCTGGCCAGCCTGGATGAGGTGCTGGTGGCTGTTTTCAGGCTTCCCACACCCCCTTTAGGGTGGGGGTCTCCACTGGGGTGCCTGGCCAACCTGGATGAGGGGCTGATGACTGTTTTTAGGCTGCTCACACCCCCTTTAGGATGGGGGTCCCCACGGGTTCCTGGCCAGCCTGGATGAAGGGCTGATGGCTGTTTTCAGCCTGCCTGCACCCCCTTCAGGGTGGGGGTCCCCACTGGGGTGCCTGGCCAACCTAGACGAGGGGCTGAGGGCTGTTTTCAGGCTGCCTGCACCCCCTTTAGGGTGGGGGTCTCCACTGGGGTGCCTGGCCAACCTAGACGAGGGGCTGAGGGCTGTTTTCAGGCTGCCTGCACCCCCTTTAGGGTGGGGGTCTCCACTGGGGTGCCTGGCCAACCTAGACGAGGGGCTGAGGGCTGTTTTCAGGCTGCCTGCACCCCCTTTAGGGTGGGGGTCTCCACTGGGGTGCCTGGCCAACCTAGACGAGGGGCTGAGGGCTGTTTTCAGGCTGGCCAAGCCTGCAATTAAAGCTCCCAGTCTCTCCTTTTTTCTTTATTTTTTATTCTGGGATTTATTTACCTTCTGTAATTGAAACTTTATTGCAGCTCCAGCTCCGAGGCCGGCTGGCTGAAAGCAGGTATCTGGGTTTGTTTAGCGTCTATAATTGCAACATTGCTGCATCTGGAGTTCAGAGCTGGGCCATGGCTGGCGGGGAAACTTGGCTTCCTCCATCACCAGGGCAACCAAGCCTCACGTTCGCTTCAGCTGCATGGCTGCCGGCCGCCATCTTGGCTGGCTTTTAATTTGCATATCACCCTGATTAGCCAATGGGAAGCGTAGCAGAGAACTAGCCTGGATGAGGGGCTGAGGGCTGTTTTCAGGCTGGCCAAGCCTGCAATTAAAGCTCCCAGTCTCTCCTTTTTTCTTTATTTTTTATTCTGGGATTTATTTACCTTCTGTAATTGAAACTTTATTGCAGCTCCAGCTCCGAGGCCGGCTGGCTGAAAGCAGGTATCTGGGTTTGTTTAGCTTCTATAATTGCAACATTGCTGCATCTGGAGTTCAGAGCTGGGCCATGGCTGGCGGGGGAACTTGGCTTCCTCCATCACCAGGGCAACCAAGCCTCACGTTCGCTTCAGCTGCATGGCTGCCGGCCGCCATCTTGGCTGGCTTTTAATTTGCATATCACCCTGATTAGCCAATGGGAAGCGTAGCAGAGAAAAGGTTAATTACCATGTTTTTCTATTATTAGATAGGATAGATGTGTGAAGGTAGGTGAGGTGCAATTTGCCTCACAGAAAAAGGAGACAACCTTGTAAACTGTGTCAGCCAGTATTGTCTTTACATCACTATCACCTTACCTGGACCCATACTTTTTTTTATAAATACATTTCTATTGATTTCAGAGAGGAAGAGGAAGAGAGAGAGAGAGAGAGAGAGAGAGAGAGAGAGAGAGAGAAAAAGAAACAGAGAGAAACAGAGAGAGAGAAAAACGTAAAAGATGAGAGAGAATTATTGATCAGATGCCTTCTGCATGCCCCTTTCTGGGAATTGAGCCTGCAACCAGGCATGTGCCCTGATCTGGAATTGAACCATGACCTCCTGGTTCATAGACCAATGCTCAACCACTGAGCAACACCGGGTTGGTCTTTTTTTATTTCCACTTAACAGATCACTGTAATTAATTTTAAGGACAAATTGAGTTTTATACATGTTTCTGACAAAGTTGGTCTCTCCATTGAATATTTCTTTAAATGTGAGCTGCCAGGTTGCCAACACTGGACGAAATTCATTTATATATATAAAAAAAACTATGGAGAAAGAACTACCTGAAACAACCATGTTGACACTGCCATCAAAACAAGGTGAGCCTGCTTCTGCAAATCCCAGAGGGCATGTTAACCCTGGGAAGCTGAAGGAAGCAGTATTTTTCACAGCTCTCTGGCAGCTAAACTGGAAAACAAGAGAGAGAAGCCTCATAGCATTTACAGCTGCCTAATGAAAACCACAATAAAGTCTGAAGAGCTATGTGGAAATACATCTTAAGGATTAGTGTTACAAACCAACAGTTCCCTGGGCTAGCATTGACTGCAGCATGCATTTGTTCTTGCATTGTTTAGGATCTCAGCTTGCTGGTAGCTGGTAGAATAATCTTTTCTTACCAATCACCTTGTGTACCTCTAGTTGTCTGTTATGTCATGGTGAACAATCACAATCCCTGGAGAGGCATTATCATGGTCTAATATAGACATGGATTTGTATATACACTAGAAGCCTGGTGCATGAAATTCATTCACTTAGGGGGGGTCCTTCAGCCCAGCCTGCACTCTCTTGCAGTCCAGGAGCCCTCGGGGGATGTCTTACTGTCATGGAGGCAGGAGAGGCTCCCACCACTGCTGCTGTGTTTGTCAGTCGGGAAAGGATTGAGGGCGGGCTCCAGGGCGTGTCCAGCCCATCTCAATCAGCTGGACCCCAGCAGTAAGCTAACCTACCTGTTGGAACATCTGCCTCCTGGTGGTCAGTGCACATCATAGTGAGCGGTTGAGTGGCCTTAGAATATCATTAGCATATTAGGCTTTGATTGGTTGAACAGTCGACTAGACGACCGGACACTGATCTTATTAATCTTTTATTATACAGGATATATACATGGGTGGAATATGAGTAACCTCCAAACAAAAATGTTTTATGTGTTCAAATACAACTATTAAAAAAAAAAAGCAGTCAAACTTAATACTTTATCCCATCTACATCATTCTACCTGAAATATTTGGAACAAATGTATAATTTTTTCTTTCCAAGATGCATCTGAATTAATTTTTATATATATGTTTTCTCTCCTTAATTCCTAAGTATGTATCGAACTGCTATTCAAACAAATTTTATACATTTGTTTTATTGTGAGTTGAAGAATCTTTGAATCTCTCCCCCTACCCAAAATCTGGAAAGATGAAGAGTGTGCAGTGTAGTGGGGGGCAGAGATAAAACCATTAGCTATAATCATGAAGTATAGAGAACCCATAAAACTAGTGTGTTAAATACCAAGTTGGAGTAGACACCTGACTTATGGCTGGTAGATACTCTCATTTTTTCTTGAAGGCAGAATTTTAGTAAACAAATAGAATCATATTCTTGAATATATATTTTTTAAAAATGACTTTCAGGCCAAAACCGGTTTGGCTCAGTGGATAGAGCGTCGGCCTGCGGACTGAAAGGTCCCAGGTTCGATTCCGGTCAAGGGCATGTACCTGGGTTGCGGGCACATCCCCAGTAGGAGGTGTGCAGGGGGCAGCTGATCGATGTTTCTCTCTCATTGATGTTTCTAACTCTCTATCTCTCTCCCTTCCTCTCTATAAAAAATCAATAAAATATATATTTTTAAAAAATGACTTTCAGTATGTAGTCTGTTTTCCACAACAATACTCAATACAAATACCTCAATATTCTGATAAAGATTCATAAAATATGGGCTCAGAATCTACAAGTAGACAATAGAAAAGGGAAGAATCTACCATGAATAAAAGTTAGCAGGAAGAAATAAGCTTCAAAGGACTTCATATATGAAAATTAGAATGGATTAAGATGCAGATTAGATGCATAAGAAGAAAGAAAAATCGAAGTGAAAATTTAAGTAGATCTTATGGTTAGTTTAGCACTACATTTGGACAAAAGTTGAGACATGTTAGTTAAATATAACCACAGCTGTGAAAATATTTTTTTGTTTATGGCCAAATTAAAGATCTTTGAAGTCAGATATACGTAAACAATTAACTTCTCTGTCTCATATTTCTCATTTGTAAAAGCAAAAGTAATAAGATCATGATATGCTTCTTCATGAAATTATTGTAAAAATTAGTGATCTAATATGAAAAATTTATTGATACATTCATTTGTCCCCAGAAAAATCATAATATTTGTTAGCTGCTATTACATCATAAAGTTCAATAATCAAAGTGTCTTTAAACTTGAGCAATTTTTATTGGGTATATATCACTTTACATAACATTAAATTTTATTTAAAAAATAATGAAACCTCACCATGGACCATTTGATTTGTCCAAAAATACTCAAAGTACATTTTAAGAAATAAACTTTCAATAGTACTAGAAAGAAACACTGTTGATAATTTGGTGTTTATCTTTTACTTAAAAAATGTATCTTTGTGATGACATACATTTTAACAACCTGAAATATCTTCTCCATATACCTTAATGTTCTCATCATAAATATTCCAAATTGGTTTTTTAATAGCTACTGAATATCTTACTGTTATCAATATTATTTGCACAGTAGTCAATTATCAGATTCAAAATGTCTTTTGTATGTAAATGTATACAAATTTATAAGTATTTGCTTGGGATACATTTTTGATAAAGGAAGTTCTATGCCAAATGTTGTAAACAATTTATAAAAATTTGGACATATGTTGTTGTATTTCACTCTCAAATCTTGAACCAATTTATTCTTCAAACATGGTATCAAGATTTTTTTTTCCTACACCCACACCAACACTGAGAATTATTCTTAAACATTTGATAGAAAAATTACCTTTCTATTTAATACAACGTAATTTATTAATTACAGCAGGTGTTAAAAACTGAATTTTCTTATACTCAGAGAAGTGTTTGATTTATAGTAATTATTTGATAAATATATGTTGAATGCATCCCACAGCTTCAAAGACATAAAGCATAAATTGTTGCATCTTCTAATAATCATTAAACACTTCAAAGTGAATTGCTGAATAACACAGATTAGTATAAATTAAACTCTCTTGGTATTAATCTTATTGGATTTAAAATATACCATCATCAGTATCAAGAAAGTATTTATAAAATAATTAAGAAAAGCTTTTATCTTGTGATATAGTGATTGTTTTTGTAAGTTAATTCATTAACATGTTATATATCTTAGACATGTCATTTTGGCTCCCATCTTTATAGCTGACATCATAAAAGTACAAAAATATTCTTTGAGATATAGGAATAAAGCATACTTTACAATGTTGTATTCATGTTCATTTGTACAAAATAAAATGAGGACCTAACAGAAGCTCTTTTAAATCGAGGAAACATCTTTGTTAATTTGTGAAATCCTATGAGTATTGTTTACAGAGTAACAAAATACTAAGGAAGCATACAACAATTTTCTTGACTTTATATATTTCAGTGTTTAACCCACCAAAGGAAGAAATCAACAAAGTAAATGTGCTCTTACAAGAACGTAAGTAAAACTAGTAATAAGTAGCATATAAATAAAATATTTTAATATAGACTGAAATGCATTGATTTAATTACCTATGCAGCAGAATTTTCACATCTATCATATAGTGGCTGTTAATACATATACAGCAGATGCTTTAGCAACTTGGTTTAAGTTACAACTACAAATTTGATATTTTTAAAAAGTCAAAAGATATTTCCACTTGTTATGGGAATGGGAAATAATTGGGTTAAGCTTGGAAGGGGACAAGATAGAGCGATGTTTTACATTGGGGTTATCCAGAAAAGACCCTGAGACAAAAACACAAAGTAAAGTAATTGGGGGAAGAGGAGGTCAAATATGAGGAGGGCTAAAAATGAGGAGGCAGTGACTGAAGTTTGTATTATCAAGGCCGCTACATTGTATATGAGTGAAGATTAATCCAGGAGAGAAAACTAATCTGGGGCCCAGTGTAAAACACTTACCCAGAATTTTCTGGAAGAGAACTGGGTTGCTTATGCACCTTTTCCTGTCAATCATTAGTTTAGGGCTGCTTTCAAGAGCATTCAGTATTGAGCACTTCTGGTCTACCACTATATAATTTGTAATTCTGCAAAGACTAACAATAACAACAAAAGACTAGGAAACAAAATTGAAGGTTAGTCCATGTTGAACTTATGTCCAAAGCGTCCTCAAACTCTGTTACTGCTTCTTTCTCTGTTTTCACTTAAAAGCTTTGATAAAAGCTTTTATAAAAACATCTATGACCCCTGAAAGGTGTAGATTACATTTTAGGAATAGTGATAATATGCAAGCTGGCTTTAAGAGAAACAAAAAGATTAAGATAACTCTTTCTCAAGAGAAGAGAGAAGTCGAAATAAATGGCTCTAGACTCCAGAACAGGAGTAGGAATATAAACCTACAAAAGGAGAATTTAATAGGTCTGCATGAAAACAACAACAACAACAACGAAAACCCAGGAGATACCTCTCCTAGGCCACTTGTCCAATGTTGCTCCAAGAGTCTGGAAACTGGGTGTAAGCCAGCAATCAAAATGAATCTGATAACATGATAGAGCAGCAACCCAGTCCACAGGTCCTGCCCTGCCACAGTGACCTGGTCAGATTTTCAGTGTCTCATTTGTGGGTATGATTAGTA
>NW_006287829.1:2123184-2123806 GCF_000327345.1 Myotis davidii | reverse complement strand
GAAAGTCAGATATTGGAGATTAAGCATGAAAAAGGACAAAGGTAATACCCAGCAGAAAATCATCATAAAAAACTCTCACTGATAGTGTTACTATTTTCAATTTCTGAGAGTTCACATTTTAAATGATCCACTTTTTTAAATGTTAAAATTATGGGTGCAACTATTTTTTAGAATCTTAGTCACACTTTGAGGAACTTTGAAAAGTATTGACATAATACTTCACTACTGGCTCTAACTCATGCATATTAACATAATTCCCCACACAAATTTACTGATCATATAAGATGTGTTACTGTACTACCAAGTGTTACGGGTTTTCAAGCAGTGAACAGCCAGGCTGCTTAGAGTCTAACACTTTTTAAAGCATATATTTCAATAGTAATTAATTCCAATTCACTATGACCACTATTATGCACTTTTACAAGTGATAATGTATTATAATTTACTGGAGGCCCGGTGCACAAAAATTTGTGCACTTGCGGGGGGGAGGGTCCCTCAGCCCGGCCTGTGCCCTCTTGTAGTCTGGGACCCTCAGGAGATAACGACCTGCTGGCATAGGCCTGCTCCTGGGTGGCAGAGGGCAGGCCCAATCCTTAGGTGAGGCCCTGGTCGGGCTCAGAGC
>NW_006287829.1:2110255-2122360 GCF_000327345.1 Myotis davidii | reverse complement strand
GGAACGTTGGTTTCCTCCGTCACTGAGGCAAGCAAGCCTCATGGTAGTTTCAAGCTGCTTGGCTGCCAGTCGCCATCTTGGCTGACAGTTAATTTGCATATCTCACTGATTAGCCAATGAAAAGGGTAGCGGTCGTATGTCAATTACCATGTTTCTCTTTTATTAGTGTAGATTATTTAGCTTACCTTCCCTATGTTACTGGGCAATACCCTGCTCACCTCCAGAAAGATCTCATGGTGAAAGAATAACTCTAAATGATCTTGATTCTCAGGGCAATTCATATTAATACTAGAGGCCCGGTGCACAAAAATTCCTGCACTTGGAGCGGGCAGAGGGTGTTCCTCAGCCTGGCCTGTGCCCTCTCACAGTCTGGGAGCTCTCAGGGGATGTCCAACTGATGGCTTAGGCCTGCTCCACAGGAGGAGTGGGGCTTTGCCACAGTCCGGCCTCCCTCTGTGGGAGGCAACCCTGGTGGGCCAATTTGGGGAAGGCGAGAGGCTGGCCCTGCCCCTCTATCTCCCTGCCACTGCTGCCACCAGTGGCCTCCCTCTGCAGGAGACGACCTGGTGGGCAGATCAGAGGACAGTGCCGACAAGCCCGGCTCCCCGTGATCACCCCTCTGCCACGACTGGTCGCTGCCGCCCCACCCCATCGCTGTCCCCTTGCTCTGCCTGCTGGCACATGCCTTGGCTGACCTGGCTCTGCCTGCTCGCTGGTCCTGCCCCCGCTGCCAACTGGTTGTTCCACCATTCAGTTGATTTTCACATTATGCTTTTATTATATAGGATTGGTGTAATTACTTTATTCAATTTATTATAAAGTCTCTTTGCTTAACAAGAACTCCTTCAATAATATAATGTCAGATGAAGTAATTCTTGCCAGCAAGTTTTGAAAGCCAGCATTCAGCTAGGCTATATTTTTAACTGATTCATAAAAAAGAGGAAATAATGTTATAACTTTTGAACTATATAATTAAGATGAAATGACTAAGAATAAACAGGAATGAGTGTTAAAAATTCATTCCAAACATTGACATATTGTAAATACAATTTTCTCTTAAAAAATATATTTGATTTCTGAGAAGAAGGTAGAGGGAGAGAGAGATAGAAATATCAATGATGAGAATCACTGATCAGCTTCCTCCTGCATGCTCCACACTGGGTTTGGAGCCCACAAGCCGGGTATGTGCCCTGACTGGGAACTGAACCAAGATCTCCTGGTTCAGTGGTTGATGCTCAAATCACTGAACCATGCCAGCCAGGCTCATAATTACTTTTTTTGTTGAATTTTCCACATATAAGAGATCTTTAAAAATAATTTTAAAAAAATAATCAAATTCTACCTGTTAATTTATTTACTCGTTCATTCTGTTATTTTCTTGTATACAATAATATTAAGCATTATCCATCATGTGTGTGAAGTACTTTCCTCTATTCTCCATCATACTTATTACTCATACACTACTATGGTTAATACTTTCTTTAATATATCAGGGCATTTATAATTTACATAATTTTCTATTGTATTCTGTTACATCATGTTGTATTTTAACATGCAAATTTATGTACTGACAAAGACTAAGAAAGTAAACAAGCAGAATCTCCTTAAGCACTCCATTTATACTTTTTATGGAGGTATTCATTTTGATTTAAACAAATTAGATTAAATGTAACTTTACTGGGACAAATCTATGACATAGCAGAATTAGTATCAGACAAACTAGTAAATATATTAACTATAGACATACTTATATAGTTCAAATTCCTTATATGTTTAATATCTTGCAGTAATTAAAAAAATGTGGCAACCAAACTAAACTCAGTAATAGAATCAACCAAATCTAAGAATGTTAAATAAGCCAGGGAACAGATCATGAAAAACTCATTCTTCCAAAATCATGTTAAGCCAAAGATAGACACACTGCAGATATGTCCACTTATTACATCATAGCCTCACTGGCTTCTAGCCCAATAAAAGAAGCATTTTGCTTGTCAACAAACATTTCCCATTAAGAAGCACCAATCAAATAAAAGTGCAATAAGTTGGAATTGGTTCTAGCATCAGCAAACACAGGATCCTAGCATCACTAAATACAAGCCTTTTCTGTTTTCTGGGTTCAAAGATTGAATGGGGGATCAGTTTATATTTTTAATCTATTAACACTTTTTTTTTCTGTATTCCTTTTCCAAGACCAATTAGATTTGTGTGTAACTGCTAACCTGACTTGGGGAGCCTTATGTTTACTCCCCTATGTTGGCCCATCTATGATTAAGTGGCAAAGGTACAGAAAAAGACAAATACAAACATTTAATCTATAAGGCGGCACCCTTTTGATAGGGCATCGAACTAAAGTTTAGACTGAAATGTTAGTTTAAATTTTCTGAGACACATCATAATACTTAAACCCAGAATAATACATATAACTCTGCAGAATGTGTGATGATAGGCTTTACCACTGTAAGAGATTTCCAATAAAATAGAAATGACTCCGTTTGTATGTCAATATCTCCAACAGACTACATTATCCATTTATTTAGCTGAAGTAAACCTTTAGCAGAATCCAATATTATTCATATAGAATTGTGTTCAGCTGCAGAGGAAACAAAGAAGCCTACGAAAACTGCAATTTCCTTATATAGCATCATGCCAATTACCTCTCACCAGCATGTGGCTAACATTTCTATTCACAGCTCAATTACTTTTTATTCTCTTGAAAATTCATTCACAAATATGGATTTGGTCTCCCTTACACATCAGGCACCTCTCTAGTTAGTTACCTAGTTACAATGATGGACAAAACAGACGTTACACAAGTCATCTTTGATGTGTAGTCTACAGACTCAGAGTCTCCCTGGCACCAGTTTATTAGAGTGTTCTGAGTCCTACGCGATTTCTTCCTGCATTGTGCTAGTAATAGTTCCACGGATGCGATTCCTTTCTTGCTCTGTCTCTGGGCACATGTCACAAATTCTTTGATATCTGGCTCCCTCTCTGGTGATCAGCTCTTCTGTATGATTGATGGATTTCTCAGGCTGCTTTATGGTTGAATTCACTTCTCTCCACATTCTTTTCCAGGATACTGAGACCATATAGTCAGCTCTTATCATATGTTTCTACGGCAGCGTTAAGAGGAAACTTCAGGGGGTAGAGAAGGCGGTCCCGTACACTCCAGGTGAGACTAACTCTGTGGTACATGTTCTTGGTCTTCCCCGGAAATCAAAGGGAATCTAGTCTCCAACTGTGCAAACTCCCAAAGCAAATAAATTAAAAAAAAATCTAGCCTGGCCGGTGTTCAGTGGTTGAGCTTTGACCCATGGAATAAAAAGGTCACTGGTTTGATTGCTGGACAGGGCACATGCCCAGGTTTGCAGGCTCAATCTCTGGTCAGGATGTGTACTGGAGGCAACCAATCGATGTTTTTCTCTCATCAATGTTTTTATCTCTCTATCCCTTCCTCTCTCTCTAAGATCAATAAAAAAACATATTGTTTTAAAATAATAGAAGATTAAGTGTAGTATCTGTTCTTACCAGTTTAATTTACTTTTAAATGATATAAGCTTAACCAATGGACAAACACACCATGGGGGTGAGGGCATGAGTGCGGGTGGTGGTTCAGGCAATGGGGGGGATTAGGACACATGTAATATGTTAATCAATAAAGAAAAATAAATAAATAAAATAAATAAAAAAATAAATGGTAAATATGTATGTATAGGAGGATATTTCTTTGCATTTTATTCTAGATTATACTAATACTTTGTATAAAAATGTTGTAATTTATTATTTTCCCTTATTAGAAAAAAATGTTTGAGTGTGGCAGGCAAGACACAGATTAAATATACTGTTCATGACTCACCAAACCATTTCACACTGTTGAGATCAGAATCCAGATCTCCAAACATCTGACTGTGTCCATTTTGTTTACAAATTCAAACTTGGCAAAAATTTACTGAATGAGAGGCTAAGTACCCAGCACATAATAAATGCTCATTTTGTAGTTACAAATTAAAAAGTACATAATCAGTGAATAGGTATGTGGATTATGACGCTATCAGACTATATTTCATCAAAATATTCCCTTCACCTTGCTTCTTGTCTTCTTAAGAATTGTTTCAGCTTTTTAACCTACACTAATTTCTTTCGTTGCCAGTTTAATTTACTCAACTTAGAGGTAACTTTCACATTTTGTTCTCTCAACATTTCACAATATGACTAATCAATCCATGTATTCAATTCCCTCTGTTTGAAATATGTAGAGTGATTCATGTTTTCTTGACTGACACGGTTATGGAAAAATCAAGGTATCCAAGTACATTCATGTTTCTAATAAGGCAGTTTTGCAAATATCATCTAGGCATTAAATTTAGGGCAGGGTTCCTATCCCCCCCCCCTTTTTTTTTTTACAAATCTGTGGTGAATGTTTAAAGAGTGTTTGCTATTTTTTTAAATAAGTTTAGAATTGCACAACCTCTGTAATTAAAAGCATGTAAGACATATTAAGTATACCTGACTTTATTTCAAAATTCTTTGGGAGCTGGAAAAATTATGTTCCCTTTGTTTGTATATGAGTGCATCTTCTGTAGCTTTGCTCAATTAAGGCTTTATTCTCTTCTCTTTTATTGCCCAAATTATGACATTTCCAAAATTTTTATCTGCATCAAAGAGCACATGAGTGACTTAAAATCATATATTATTCTCATACTCTAGTGCTTTTTGTTTGTTGGGAATATACTTATGAAATAATGTTAAACAACTAATTCAGCCTTTTTCTGATATTTTTTTTACTGGGAGTTTCATAGAAAAAAAATATTGATTTTTTTTTAAAGACTACAGAACTACTACACAGCTTATGTACGAATAATCATCTTTTTGTTTACCCCAAGTGTCTCTAATCTATGAGCCAGAGAGTAATTAAATTTTTGTGCTCATCATGGTGACAGATACTTGGTTTCAGAGGATCATATAGGCCATTTACAATAATGTCAAACTTTTTAACAACCTTTAGTTTAGTTTTTGTTTGCTTGTTTGTTTTTAAGTTTTTTTTTTTAAATTTCAAGTAAGTGATTTAATTTTTTAAAAAAAGGGAGAAGCTTCCTGGAATGCTTAGATGGATAACATTTAAAACTTTCTTTAGGAGATTCTTTGACTGCAAAGCTTATTTAATCTGACCATGACTCCATTAATGTTTGAGATAATTTCTAAACTTCCTAGGCCTAAAGTATTTCTAACTTCATACCATTCCAATGATGAGGAAATCCTAAGTGATACATTCTAATACTTCTTTTCTTTGAAAATTATCTATCTCTTGTGACTTCCATTCCTTTAGGCCAAACAACTTGACTCTTTTATTTGACAACTCTTCACATATTTGAAAAAAGTCAACTTAACCAAAAAAAGATCAGCAAAAATGCAAGAAATCTATGAAATAAAAATTTTAAGAGTTTTCAGGACTCTTTAAGGTAATTTATACCATCCCCCCCCCAAAAAAAAAATAAATCTTGAACCCTTACAAAGGGATATGCACTCCCGTTTAGCCTCTGTGTGAAATGAACAACATTTGGGGAAAGAGAGAAATTAAATTGAATTGCTCTTATTTAAAGTCATTGAACTTAACAACCAACTTAATCACCAATCACATACAAAGCTTGCAGATAATTCCCATATTTACAATAGAGATGAAGTAAAGAAAGCATCACCTAATGAGTTCATATGGGAGAAAAATTCCTTCTAGGTGAACTTTTATTCTAATGACTATTTCTCTTAATCTAATTGATATTCTATTGTGTGTTTTTAAATGTCTGCCTGTTTTGTTTGTTTTCTAATTTGTTGCTTTTTTTATTGGTGGAATTATCCCTTCATTTATTTTCTTGAGTGTTTAAAATATATTTTTACAAAGACTGAAAATGTCCCATAAATTTCATTTCATGAGGAATACTTTTATATTCAAATTTTCAAGGTTATTGACTATTTCTTAACAATGCAATCTTTCATGTTGTTAAATTTACTTTCTGGGATAATATCTATTGTTGTAATATGATGAACATCATCATTTAACATGGCCACTTCTTTGATGTCTGGGACCTGTTTTAAACATCCTAGCCACAGTGTAATTCTATCATCACTCTCAAACTATTCGTGATTGCCAAAATCACTAAATCCTCAGTAATACTTTCAAATCTTCTTTTTTTTTAAAAAGTATCCCTCGCGTTCTCTTTGCTGCTTTTTAATTCTTTTGCTATAATCACCTTTTCATGGCCAATCGTTTTATAGTTGGTCCCATCTCTCCTGTGCTCTTCCCTGTCATTCCAGATGGCATGTCACAGCTCCTGCCCCCAGCGGCACGGGGGATAAGATAAACCCAATCAAAAAGCCAGTGGGCAGCGTGGTTTGCTTCCTGAGTGTGGCCGTGGGTGGGTCTGCCTGCTTCACAGGGCCAACAGCTTGCTCACATCTGTGGTATCAGGTAATTGGACACAGTTGTTCTGTTTTTGTTCGCCATCAGACTTCTTTCTCACAAGGGGAACTCATACTCGGGCACTGTGCAAACCTCTTCTGGCTCACTTCTGCCTTTGAAGGGGTTGGAGTTCCTTTATCTTGCAAATGCCAAATTCTGAGCTACCACGGCCTTCTCCTCCACCTGGACCTGGCTGAAGCTCTAGGTCAACCCTCAAGCTTCAGCCCTGCTTTCCTCATTACAGTGCTGTTCCATCTCCAGTTCATAAATACGTTAGCCTGTGTTCTCAGCATTGCTTTAGTTATTTGGTCTTCAGTTTGATATTTTTTCTAACATTGTTATATGTTTTAAAAAATACAGAAAGGATGTATTTTTTAAAAAAGGAAATTTAACATCATCTTAGCTGGAAATCAATTACTCTGAATTTTCAAATTTGAGTCATGATTTTCTATGGAAAAACCATGAGGTGGACACTAAACACCTAAGCTCATGGTTATGTTCAGCAGCAAACAGGAGGAGATGAGTCGGAAACCAAGCTGACACTTGAAATATCAAGACATTCAGGCCTTAGGAGGACAAATAGGGCTAAGGCAGCACCAGGGACCATCCGCTGTGCAGTCAAGAGTGAGCAACAACAGCAACAATTACAGTTTATGACAGAGGCTTCATACCTCACAGCTTATTAAGTATATTCTATGGAAGAAAGGGGTGAGAAAATAGTAATGTAAACAAGCTCTATACATCAATAGTGAGGCTGCCAAGACAATTCTCTGGTCATGAAATGTGGTCACATGATGTCAAATGTCCCTCATCTGTGAAGCATCACCACGTATTGTAGGGCCAAGATAATAGGGGTAGACTGTGCTAATGGTTCTCTTAGTCCGTGGTGCTGCTGCTGCCATCATTGTTTGTATTAGGTGGTCTTATCCCTCAAGTTGTCCTCTTCACAGCTGTGTGTTTTAAGAAAATATCCACAAGACTACAGTACTTTACATACATTTTTTAGAGCAGATTTGAAATTGATCCTAACTTTGGGGACTTGCCTTCTTATTTCAGTTTGTATAAGACTGCCTGGAAGTTATAAACCAACCTTAATAAATTAGTCTGGTAAAGTTCAAGAGATCATATTTTAAGATTTCCTCAGAGAAAAATACTCAATATTTTCAGATCAAACACTTATAAACAATATATTTCAATCAACGCTGTGTTGAAATGGATTTTTTTTGAGCTTTGATTTCATGTTTGAGATAATAACAAAGTCAATTTTCAGGATATTATTACCAAAAATAAAATAATCTGCAGAAGAGATTTTTTTTAATCATGCACTTATTTAGATTGGCAAATTTATAATTTGTGTAATGTACACATGTGCTTGGTAAATTTTAGAAATGTCTCCAGTTGCATTCTAATATCTTCATCAATTTTTGGATGATTGAATAGCAAAACCTAGAAAAGTTTAAACTCTATTGTAAATTTTGTCAGGGGTGATAACCACTTATTCTTGAATATTTAAAGGAATTAGCTGATAAAGTATGTTCCTTAAGTGTGAATTTCTCCAGCTTCAATATATAGTGTACTTTAAAAAATATATTCTTTACTTCCCAGATTACAACATTGTTACTGTAATGAACATCATTGCAAACTTTGAAGAGATAGATGCATAAGTAAAAGTAGGTGAGGGTATCACAATTTGATTTGTTTCTGAATGCTAAACAAGAAAGTTTTTTCACAGGAATCAGAAATATATATTCAGGGACTCAGAAATTAAGAAAATAGAGTGAGGAAGCCTTTAGCATACTGGCAGAGTGGAGGGCACATATGCCCAGAATACAGTGACATTTTTTTGAAGAAGATGCAGAAAAATAAAACACATTAGGTCCACACTACCTGACCCACAGATTGCTGATTTTAGCCCTTAGCAGACTTACAACATTACAAAAAACATTCTGTAGCATCTAATCTCCACTGTGAATCTAATATAAATCTATGAATCTCAGATTATTTATTACCCTGAAATGTTGTATATAAAAAGGCCTGACAATGAACATTTCAAAAAAACATTGCCCCTTAATCTTCTATGCAAATTAACTTAGGACTGATCATATATCCAAATTTTATTTTAAAGTGTAAATAACTTAAATGTATTTGTATTTATATACTTACTGTGGCAAGGGTCAAAGCATAATCATTTCTTTCTTGTTGATAGTATGCTTTTACTATGTTGAACCTGGGTATGCTTAAGATGCAACTAAATTATTCCTGCTTTTTACAAGGTTCGTCAGTGCTTAAATAGTTTTATCTAAAATTTTTACTTTTTTAAAAAATATATATATATAATTGATTTTTTTACAGAGAAGACGGGAGAGGGATAGAGAGTTAGAAACATCGATGAGAGAGAAACATCGATCAGCTGCCTCCTGCACATTCCCTACTGGGGATGTGCCCGCAACCAAGGTACATGCCCTTGACCGGAATCGAACCTGGGACCCTTCAGTCCGCAGGCCAAGGCTCTATCCACTGAGCCAAACGGGTTAGGGCAATTTTTACTTTTTAAACAGTTACATCTGTGTACATTTTTGCAGCTATTTCTCAGTCAAAAAGAGATGTTACTTTAAATCAAGAATTCTCAGATGTGAACCATAAAGAGATTCTTATATGGTCAAGGAAGTCAAATCACAATATTTGCCATTTTTGCACTCCACTTGTTATCTTGTGGCCTCTGGTGTTAATGGCTCCTAATTTTTCATGTTGATGCACACTTTTAAAAGTAAAAGCAAAATACAGATCAATAGAACAGAGATCAACAGAACAGAGAACCCAGAAATCGACCCACGCCATTATGCTCAATTAATATTTGACAAAGGAGACAAGAGCACACAACGGAGTCAAGACAGTCTTTTCAATAAATGGCGCTTGGAAAATTGGACAGTACATAAAAAAAGAAAAGAAAAGAAAATAGACCACCAATTTATACCATACACAATAATAAACTCAAAATTGATAAAAGACTAAAGTGTAAGTTGTGAAACCATAAAAATCTTAGAAGAAACCGCAGGCAGTAAAATCTCAAACATATTTCTTAGCAATATGTTTACCAATACATCTCCTAGGAAAATGGAAACTAAGGAGAAAATAAACAAATGGGGTTGCATCAAAATAAAATGTTTCTTCACAGCAAAAGAAACCATCAACAAAATGAAAAGAGAGCCCATTTGCATGGGAGAACATATTTGCCACTGATACATCCAATAAGGGGTTAGTTTCCAAAAATATATAAGGAACTCATACAACTTAACAAAAGGAAGACAATACAATTAAAAACTTGGAAAAGGACCAAAATAAATAATTCTTCAAAGTGGACATACAATAGGCCAAGACATATATGAAAAACTCACTAATCATCTGAGAGATGCAAATCAAAATGACAATGAGGTGACACCTCACACCTGTCAGACTGGCTATCATCAACAAATTAACAAAGAACAAGTGCTGGAGAGGACGTGGAGAAAAGGAAAGCCTCGTGCACTGCTGGTGGGAATGCAGACTGGTGCAGCCACTGTGGAGAACAGTATGGAGTTTCCTCAAAAAACTAAAAATTAAACCCCCATTCAACCCAGTAATCTCACTTCTAGGAATATATCCTAAAAAACCCAAATCACCAATTAGAAAGAATTTATCCACATGTATGTTCATGTCAACACAATTCATAATAGCTAAGATTTGGGAATAGCCCAAGTGCCCATCAACTGATGAATGGAGAAAAATGGTGTGGTAAACATCACATGATCTCACTCATTTGTTGAATATAATGAACAACATAAACTGATGAACAAAAACAGACCCAGAAACAAAGAAGTATTGATCAGACCATCAAACCTCAGAAGGGAAGGCAGGGGAGGTGGGGGGAAGGGGGAGAGATCAACCAAAGGACTTGTATGCATGCATATAAGCCTAACCAATGGACACAGACACCAGGGGGTGAGGGCATGAGTGGCGGGGAGAGGGGGGAAATGGGGGGATAAGGACACGTATGCAATACCTTAATCAATAAAGAACATTAAAAAAAAAAACAACAACGCTGTGGTACATTTACACAATGGAATACTAAGCAGTTGTAAAAAAGAAAGAACTCTTAACATTTACAATAGCATAGATGGACCCCAAGAGTATTATGCTAAGTGAATAAGCCAATCAGAGAAAGATAATTATCACATGATCTCACTCATATGTGAAATCTGATGAACAAAATAAAGTGATGAACAAAAAATAGATCCAGAGAAATATAATCATGGAGTCGTCTGTGCAACCTCAGAAGGAAGGAGGGGGAGGATGAAATCAGACTCCCAATAGATAGGAGGGAACCATTTTCAGCATTCATAAAATAAATACAAAAATGATAAGAGATTACTATAAACATATTAACAATTGATATATATATATATATTATTAATAAAATTGATTTTGTATATCCTTTATTCTATAACATATTCCTTAGAAAGAATATACATCTAGTTTTAAAGGAACTTCTGGTGGCCATAGAGATGCATTAGTTCCTCAAAATAACTTATAAATCATATTTGTTTGGTTATCATATAGTTCTGTGACTTTACTAATTTCAGATGGCTTTATAAACAAATCTAATACTTTACTTTTCTTCTCAATCAGGCATAAATGATAGTCAGAAAATCACTGTTAAGACCCATGATAATATCCATTATGAAGAGAAAATTACACAAACAGATTTTTGCTATGTAGATGAGAAGACCACAAAAAAAAGATCAACTAAAGAACCAAAAGATAAACCTCAGAAGAAGTATGAACACATAATATAATTCAAAATAATATGCCACATAGGGGAATAAAAGTCTCCACAGTATATAAATTACCTAAGAAACAGGGCATAGAATATATAACAAGAATATGCAGCATTGAAGACAAAATCTATTAGATTAAAACAAACTACCAGATGAAGAAAAAAATTATATTTGAAGTATTTGAAATGAATATATCAAATCAAAATCTGCAAATATATGGGTATTATATTTCTCAGTGGATAGAGCATCGGCTGCAGACTGAAGGGTCCAGGGTTCAATTTTGTACAAAGAAAGGCACTTACCTAGGTTGCAGGATCAATCTCTAACCCAGGTGGGGGTGGTGCAGGAGACAACCGAGATGTGTCTCTCTCACATCGATGTTTCTCTCTCTCTGTCTCTCCCCTTCCCTTCCATTCTCTCTAAAAATTAATAAATATGTATCTACAGGTGAGGATTTTTTTAAAAATGAGATAGTTCTTAAATAATATTCATTTGTTATTGCATTAAAAAAAAACTCTAAAGAAAGTCTTATTGAGCTTAAAAGGGAAAGACACAAATTTGAATGATCACAAGAAAGAGAGGAGAAGAAGGAAAGAGAGAAGGAGAGGGAATAAGCCACAAAATTAATCCAAGATAGAGTATATTAATAGTGAAGTAATTTGAAGGACATTTGGGGACAATTTATTAAGATTATTAAGTACCATATTAAATTGGAAATAATCACTCAATCACCCAAACTGACATAAATAAAATAAAATAAAATAAAATAAAGAAAAATAAAATACTTGAAAAGGACTAATATTTGTTTAAAACCAGATGAAGAAAAATTATCTTTCA
>NW_006287829.1:2093763-2108413 GCF_000327345.1 Myotis davidii | reverse complement strand
AAAATTAATCCAAGATAGAGTATATTAATAGTGAAGTAATTTGAAGGACATTTGGGGACAATTTATTAAGATTATTAAGTACCATATTAAATTGGAAATAATCACTCAATCACCCAAACTGACATAAATAAAATAAAATAAAATAAAATAAAGAAAAATAAAATACTTGAAAAGGACTAATACTTGTTTCAAACCAGATGAAGAAAAATTATCTTTCAAAAATTCTGCAACTATACTTCTTAAAAAATACCTTTAAAAATTAAAAACCACATGTAAGAAGCTTAGAATTCTCCAATCCATCCTAACAGTGAATAAGAAGCTAAACAGAACTTAAAACAAACTTTTCTTGGAACCTTAGAGAGGTGAGTGCACAGGGCAAATCTCTGCCATCAAGATTAGAGAAGCAGATGGAGAAACACAGAGCAGAGTCCCACGTGGCGACCGCTGTGGGAGCCGGTGCCAATGCGAGGCAAACCTGAACTGTAGTTTACGAACTGCCAGGGGCTCTGTGTGGACAACTCTGAGAGTTAAAGCATCCAGGACATCCAGTCAGAGGACATGACCCAAACAAAAATATTTCCACTGGCTAAAACTGGAAAAATTTGAGCAAAAAAATAACAAACAAAAACAACAATAAAAGACATAAAGTTGCATTGAATTAGATGTCAAAGTATAAAATAAATATCCATGAGTCTATATTACTATAGGTGAATGATTGAATGAATAAAGGTGTTAGTACAGGAAAACATTCCATGCAGAAACATTCTGAATACTGTACGTAATATGCTCAAGCTGGGAGCATGATTCCCTCTTCTTAATGTAGGCAGTGCATAGTGACCCCTTCCAAAGTGTACATGGAAAGTGTGAAAAAAATAGAGTGGACAAACACTACATTAATCCAGGGGTCAAGGTCAACATCAAATGAGATAAGTCATGATGACAGTATTTATACAATATATGATACGATTGAAATGGCACTTTATGCTTCTCCTCTCTAAAACTCATAATCTCAGTGTAACCATAACAAATATATCAAAAATTTTGATTTTG
The DNA here is from genome assembly GCF_000327345.1 of Myotis davidii. Taxonomy (NCBI): domain Eukaryota; kingdom Metazoa; phylum Chordata; class Mammalia; order Chiroptera; family Vespertilionidae; genus Myotis; species Myotis davidii. The sequence goes on along the minus strand of NW_006287829.1, from coordinate 2,107,363 downwards.
TATGGGCATTCTACCAAAAAAAAAAAGAGAGATAACCAAGACAAAACTGGCTAGTACTTCTCAAAAATGTCAAGATCAACAAAAAGAAAAAAAGGAGATATGACAAATATCTCTAAGGAGACATGATGGTATCATAAGGGATAAAAAAAAAGGAAAGGAGGTAAAACCAAGGAAATCTCCATAAAGTATGGATCTAATTAATAACAATTTATCAATCTAGGTTTTCTGATGTCACAAATGTATCAGACTAATATAAGATTTAATAACATAAACGGGTGTAAGAGATATGGGTGCTCTCTGTACTATTTTCTTTTTTTAAAATAAATCTATCATTATTTTTTAAAAAGTCATTTACAATAATAAAAAATAAGAAACAAAACAAACTTACATACAAGGGTAACAAAAAGCCTGATTTTCCAAATCAATTTCCATCTCTTACCCTCCCAGCTTTGGGCCCCTGGCCTGCTCTGCTACAGGCTGGAGGAAAGCTTATGCCTCTTCTGCTCTTTCACAGCCATTTGCTTTGATGCTCTTTGCATTCTGGAATTTATACAACAAATAGAGATAAAAATAAAATTCTGACACTTAGGGACCATGAAAGAAGAAAGAAGTTGAAGTGTGGAAAAACTACTTTCAGGGAAAAATTGACATTGTATATGTGGCCAGTATATAAATAATGAACATCTATAATAATAAAAGTGTAATATGCTAATTAAAGCAGACAGCCAAACGACCTTCCGGATATCATTCTGTATGTCCTTCCAGCTGAAGCCGCAGCGGTGGGGGCTGAGGCAGAGGCAGTTAGGAGAGATTAGGCAGGCAGGCAGAGTGGTTAGTGGTGATCAGACAGACAGGCGAGCAGATAGGAGTGATCAGGCTGGCAAGTGAGCAGTTAGGGGTAATCAGGAAGGCACGCAAGTGGTTAGGGGCTATCAGGCAGGCAGGCAGAGAGGTTAGGAGCAATCAGGCAGGTATGCAGAGTGGTTAGGGACAATCAGCCAGGCAGGCAGGCTAGTGGTTAAGAGCCAGTGGTCCTGGATTGCAAGAGGGTGCAGGCTAGGCTGAGAAAATCCCCTCCATGCATGAATTTCGTGCACCAGGCCTCTAGTTGCTTATATTAGCCTATGATCATGTAGTCAATTAATGTGGTGCCTGCTGAGATTTCTTAGATATTACTAGAGGGTCAGTGCATGAATTCATGAATGGGTGGAGTCCCTTCGGGTGGCTTGCAGGGATTGGGCTGAAACCCGCAGTCTGTGCTGCCTGCAGCTCCAAGCTGCCACTCCCTCTCATCCTGGCCCCACTGTGCCTGCTGAGGGCTTGTGCCCAATCAGTCCTGATAGGGAGAGGCTGGCGCTGCTGCAACAGCACTCTACTGCCTTGAGCCCTGCATCTGGTGCCCTCCCAAGGGGAGTGGCCTGCTGGAATGGGCTGAAACCGGCTCTCTGACATCCCCCAAGGGGTCCTGGATTGTGAAAGGGCACAGGCCAGGCTGAGGGACCCCACCAGTGCATGATAAGGCCAGAGAGGAACCAGGGGAGGGCTCCAGGGCATGTCTGGCCCATCTCACTCAGTCCCGATTGGCCAGTCCCCAGCAGCAAGCTAACCTACCAAGTGGAGCATCTGCCCCCTTGTGGTCAGTTCACATCACAGCAACTGGTCTACCGGTTGACTGTCTGCCCCCTGGTGGTTAGTGCACATCATAGTGACTGGTTGACCAGTTGACTGTCGGCCCCTGGTGGTCAGTGCACGTCATAGCGAGCAGTTGAGCAGCCTTAGCATATCATTAGCATATTATATTTTGACTGGAGGCCCAGTGCATGAAATTCATACATGAGGGGGGAGGTCCCCTCAGCCGAGCCTGCACCCTCTCCAATCTGGAACCTCTCTGGGGATGTCCAACTGCCGATCCCCAGGATCGGGCCTAATCCAGCAGTCATAATAGGCAGGCAGGCAGAGTGGTTAGTGGTGATCAGACAGACAGGCGAGCAGATAGGAGTGATCAGGCTGGCAAGTGAGCAGTTAGGGGTAATCAGGAAGGCACGCCCCTGGTGGTCAGTGCACGTCATAGCGAGCAGTTGAGCAGCCTTAGCATATCATTAGCATATTATATTTTGACTGGAGGCCCAGTGCATGAAATTCATACATGAGGGGGGAGGTCCCCTCAGCCGAGCCTGCACCCTCTCCAATCTGGAACCTCTCTGGGGATGTCCAACTGCCGATCCCCAGGATCGGGCCTAATCCAGCAGTCATAAATCCCTCTCACAATCCAGGACCACTAGCTCCTAACTTCTCACCTGCCTGCCTGCCTGATTGCCCCTAACTGCCTCCCCGCTGGCCTGGTCACCCCTTACTGACCCACCCCATCAACCTGGTGGCCCCAATTGATCCCCCCACCAGCCTGGTCAGCCTTAACTGTCCCCCTGCTGGCCTGGTTTCCCCAAACTGCCCCCCATGCCAGTCTGGTCACCGCCAACTGTCCCCCCATGGCCTGATCACCCCTCACTGCTCTCCTCTACCAGCCTGGTTGACCCTCACTACCTGCCTCTGCAGGCCTGGTTGCCCCATGCAGCCTGCTGCTCAGTAGTTTGGTTGCCCCTCACTAGCTCCCCTGTCGGCCTGGTCACCCCATACACCCTGTTCGGTCGTCAGTTCGGTTGTGATGGTCACTTAGGCTTTTATATACATAAATTGGTTGTTCAGTTGTTCGCTGTTCAGTCTATTTGCATATTACCCTTTTATCATATAGGATATTTAATATAACATAGATCAAATTTTATTCATTATTTCTAGGGCACCCACCACTGATCAATTCACCTAGCTTAATATTTGCTTAATGACAACTCTAAATGATTGATTTCTGCAAAGTTTAGAGAAGATGATTTTCAAAATTACCCTACACCATTTCAGTTTTCTTTACACTATTCACTTTTCAAAAAAGAAAGAATTTGAAGGCTTTTGTCTCAATAATAAAAGACAGAAACAAGTTAGAAATGTAATGTTGCCTCCAGTATGCTAATATATTTTTGGAGACTGTTTTGCTGTGCACAGAACATAGTTAAAATCCTGAGGACACAGGAGACAGCAGTTGGCATGTGCTCTTCAGTTTGACAACTCAACGTAGGTTTTATACAGCTCAGCACATCTTTATTAATCCATCAAATGCTGTTATTGCTCAGAACAGTAGGAGCCCTGTTTTGGTATTTGTGAGAGGTGAAGCAGTTAAGTAGAAAGATTCTATAAAATGTAGACTGTAAAAGTGGCATAAATTTTGTGATTTTCTTTTTTCCTTCCCCCACCCTGCCAAATGGTAATTCCAAAATTAACTTGTTAAAATAATCATGTTCATTCAATAATAAGAAAATGTGCTTTTAGTACTAAATATATGTAAGATAGTGTGTTAGGTTTTAGATCTGCAGAAATATATGTAGTTTTCACTAAAGATATATGCTTTCTTAAACATCTTCCTGGTTTATATCCTTATGGAATGAATGGATTTTCATTTTTCTTTCTCTTTTTGTATTCATGTAGAGGCTTTTGTTTACCTTTTCTATTTTAAGCTTTTGTTTAACTTTCCTATTTTGCTGATTTTCAACAGCAAAATCCAAGTTTTGCTGTTGAAAATCATATTACTGTCTTTAAAAGAAGGCATAATGATGTTATCATTCAAATAATTGCAGATATCATAAATTTGGATTCATTGCCTTTTGAAAAAAGTCTCAAGGGGACTAGTTTGTAAAGTATAGTATTGTCTAATCACTATTCTATATACCTGACACTAATACAAGATAATATTAAATGCAAACTGGAATTTAAAAAAAAATAATTCCCAATCTTGCTGTGTAGCCATTCAGAGATTGCATTGTCATGGAATGAAAAACAGTACGCATTCATTGTTTTGCCAAAGAGATATTTGAATTCATCTGCATATTGTCATAATCTATGGAGGCAGAACTTGGACTTGATAATCATTAATATAAGTTATTGCCTTCATTGGTAATAACATGATCTTCAATCTTCTTAGAAAAAGAAGCTGACACTCAGTACCTTAGTCACCCCTACGGAAATGGAGGCCTGCTGAGGCCTTCAGGTAAATTCAATGCCTAACCCAATTCATGAAATTCCTGGGATTGAGTTGGTCTTCAGTAATCAGAGACCATCCTCAAATTGTGAGGACTATGTTACTATCTTGGACAGACCCTGGCAAAAATCAAGAAGCTCAGCGGTTAGGTGGTTTCTTCAGTTTTTGTTTTCTTGGCAAAATCATATTCCATAAACAGACATCCTGTTGGGTCCCATTCACAGAGCCCTCAGAAAGTAATTTGCATCTGAGTGGGGCACAGGCAAGCACTAAATAATTTAGAGAGTGGTGGCACGGGCAGTCCCACTAGGAACTTGTGGCCCAGCAGCTCAGACAGTATGACAACTATCTGCATTCAAAACATATGCAGATGGGAATTTTTTTTAAAAAAAAATAATGCTACTCTGGGATTTGGACTTAGAATTGGCCATTTGAAAGATAATTGCTAGTTTATTATTGGGCATTGGTCACAACTGTTCACATTTTTGAAGGGTATCAGATAATTCTGAGCACAGTGATACCCAATCATATCTTGGATAATGCCAGAGGACCTATTCACATAGTCAGGGAGCAGCACACCAAAGCTCACCCATTATATTGAGATAGTATATTCAAGAGCATGCTAAAGAATACATTTTAGGAAGTAGTGCACTGCATACATGAAAAGATAGGTTCACTGCCCATAGATGCCAATCATAGAGCCTTCCAAGTACATCCCTAGCACCATAGCTGTGTGATCTGAATTCTATGATTCTCTCCCATCCAAAGCAAAACAGGCTTCCTGATTCACAGATGGGAGTGTCCAGATTGAAGCCCGGATCGTTCTTTTGAAATCAGCACGATTATGACCGAATGCAAATAAAACTAGATGGAAGAACGTTAAGGCAAGTCTGTGCATTGGACAGAGATACAAGGTGCTTACTTAATAATGGAATAAAATTATGTTCCCACTTTTAGGGGATCATTTATTTTACAGACTCGGGCTCTAGCCACTGGATTTGCTATGCTATTGTACAAATAAGTTTTAATGATTGGGCATAAATGAACCCAATATACAGTACTCATTTAAGGAAAAAAAATTGATATTTGAAGGAAGAAATAAAGTGGGTTATGGAGACACTCCCCAAAGAAATCAATAAAAAAGTAGAGAAACACAAAGAAATGTAATCCACTTCCCAGCTCAGACAGACAGAGATGGGAACATTAAAGCTGAATCCAATTCCTCAGTAGTTACCAAGATTCATGAAATAACAGGGCATGCTGTGTTTAGGCTGTGCATCTATGGCCATGAACATGACATTTCTCTTGTCCTAAATGAATGACTAATGCAAAGAATATATTCAATGTCAAGAGAAAAAATTATTTAAAAATAGAAGAGGGCATTTTTTATAGTTTTTTTTCACACTGTTCATTACTTCCTTACATAGTGCATAATTTACTCTTCATTGTTTATTGTTTACTGCCTGTCTCTCTTCATTGGAAGATAAAATTCATGAAAACAGGAATCTATTCTTGGCTCATTGATTTACACTAAAGTCCTTCAATAATTACAAGAATATAATAGGTGAGCAAAATATTAAAATAATGAATGTGTTCAAAGTAAACTATGAATCATCTGGAGCTACTATGGACCATGTGCAAAATAAAACTGAGGATTCTGGATGGGGTTATGAAGCTATGATTGTATGACTTGCAGAAATAAAGGAGAGAGAGAAAAACAGAAAAAGTTGAAAAGAGAAAAGGGGAGAAAAGAAAATAGCAACTTATGGATATGAGGAGGAGAAGAAGAAAAGAAAAAGAAGAGTAACATTAATTCATTTCTAGAGCTCATTTATTCCCTGTCAATGGCCCTGGATGGTTTATGTTCCTAGAATCCTAATGAATTATCTAAGAGACACCTATATATCACTCATTAAACCAAATATTTCTCAACTATTTAAAAAGTGAATTGAGCCTTAGCTGGTTTTTCTCAGCGGTTAGGACATCAGCCCACTGATTGAAGGGTTGCAGGTAAAATTCTGGTCAACGGCACGTAAATCATTTGCAGGCTCCATCCCCAGCCCATGTGGGAGACAATCAATTGATATGTCTCTCTCACATAGATGTTTCTCTCTGTCTCTACCTCTCCCTTCCTCTTGTTCTAAAAATCAATGGAAAAAATATCCTTAGGTGAGGATTTACAAACAATAAAAAGTGGATTGAGCTCAGTTGTTTGAGCAAAGTACCGAGCACTGAAAGGTCTCTGAGTTTGATTCTTTTTTTTTTTTTAAATATATTTTATTGATTTTTTACAGAGAGGAAGGAAGAGAGATAGAGAGTTAGAAACATCGATGAGAGAGAAACATCAATCAGCTGCCTCCTGCACATCTCCCACTGGGGAAGTGCCCGCAACCCAGGCACAGGCCCTTGACCGGAATCGAACCCGGGACCCTTCAGTCCGCAGGCCGACGCTCTATCCACTGAGCCAAACCGGTTTCGGCTGAGTTTGATTCTTAGTAGTCAGGGCCTATGCCCAGATTGCAGGATGGATCCCAGGTCAGGGTGCATGTTAGAGGCAGCCATTTGATGTTTTTCTCTCACCTTGATGTTTCTCTCTCCTTCTCCTTCTCCTTTCTCTCTCTATTCCTTTAGAAAAAAAAAAAAAAAAAAAAAAAATTAAAATATCTAAACAATTAAATAAATAAAAAGTTGATAGACACACAATAAAACATGGGATGAAAAAATATGAGTCTCCTGTAATCTACCATAAAATATTTTTCTTTAGTACAATAATAATAGTGAAGTAATTTTAATAGCAAACAAAATTGTTCTCATTTTTCTTTTAAAATGAGTGCCACCCATTAAAATTCAAATGTTTTATATTTGATGCTTTTGGAGATATGTACATTTTTCTCATCTATATATATAAAAGCCTAAGTGACCATCTGACCATCCAACCGCTAGCTATGACACACACTGATCACCAGGGGGCAGATGCTCAATGCAGGAGCTGCTGAGTGACAGCAACTTTGCAGATTGCCCTCTTGTACTCTGGGACCCCTCAGGGGATGTCGGACTTCTGGTTTCAGCCTGATCCCTGCAGCCCAGGCTGAGGTACCCCACCTGCTGGAGGGACCCCACTCATTCTATAGATGCCTTTCGAGGCCCAGCAATGCCCCAGGTGCAGCAGACTGGACAGGGACCATGGGAGGTTGGCCCCAGGGCGTGTCCAGCTCCTCTCACCCAGTCCTGCCCCTCACCTACCTTCTAATTAATTTCCTTTCAATGTGCACAAATCCATGCACCTGGCCACTAGTTTTCAATGAAATCTATGAAAATAAAGTTGAGGATGTTAGAAGTTTTTTAGTAACACATCACTTCTAATCTACAATAGTTATAATCAGAGCTGACTGTGTTCCCTTTTTAACCTTGCAGAAATAATAAATGTTAATGAGGCACTCTTATTTTTGAGTGTTTGGTGCTGTTCACATGCAAAATTAAATAAATAAATAAAATAAAACATTAAAAATTTACTGGCTAACATCTGTGGTGTTCACAAACCTTACACAAGAGTTCAACACATTCCTTTCAATGATGTACAAAAATAATCTTATGTTGACAAAATATAAACTGGTAGCTCCAATATCTCACTTATTTTAAAAAGTTAATGAAAGGATTCTAAATGTATTATAAAATGTAGCACAATTTTTTCCATCAATGTAAGTGTTCTATGAGAATTCTTTTAAAAAATCAGATCATATGGTGAGGGACATTTAATACTTTCATTGAATTACATTATTTAGTCAGCACTCAATAATTAGAGCTTGAAGTGTTTTCTTCTGCATTTGTTTTTAATATTAGGGAATTGATATTTTAAAGGTTTATCTAGGACACATGTGTTGGATCTATTAAAATAAAGCAAATCAGACAGACTAATACAGATTAAGATGAGTGGCAATAAAGTTCACAGTGCCATGGAGATAAAATAGAATGACAAAAATAAGTATAATAAGCCAAAATATTTATAATTTAAATGGCTTCTCTTCTACCCAGGTGTGGTAGGCAGAATAATGGATCCAGAAAAATGTCCACATCCTGATCTTCTGAAGCTGCCGTTATTATTCTTTTTTGTTAATGTTACTATTTTATTTGTGAAAAAAACTACAAACAGAATTCATAAATAGGCATTTATATTTAAAGCAGGAAAATGATGATGTGGCTTCTAATCACACAGTAGTGCACATGCCAGCAACAAGAATATATTAACATCTTTATTTGCTAGACAAAGAGCAGTGCCCAATATAAATTCCCCAGAACATTTCAGACCTGTGAATTTCTTTTTTTTAAAAAATATATTTTATTGATTTTTTTACAGAGAGGAAGGGAGAGGGATAGAGAGTTAGAAACATTGATGAGAGAGAAACATGGATCAGCTGCCTCCTGCACACCCCTACTGGGGTTGTGCCTGCAACCAAGGTAATGCCCTTGACCAGAATCGAACCTGGGACCTTTTAGTCCTCAGACCGACACTTTATCCACTGAGCCAAACCAGTTACGGCGACCTGTTAATTTCTGACCAGTTCACAAAACCACCAACTGACACTTTTGCATAAAGAAAAATCAGATCTGAGATTCAGCTCTAAAGATAGAGCAGAAACCTCCAAAGCCATTATTGCTCTTATGGTTAAAGGGGATTAAAGTTGTAGATGGTTTTAAGTTTATTAAACAGCTAAGTTTATAATGAGGCTAGAGGCCCAATGCATGAAAACTTGTGCAAGAATAGGCCTTCCTTCCCCTTGCTGCAAGCACCACCTTTGCTCAGGGCAGAACCACTTTTCTGCCTTCCCTCTGGCCCAGAGCTGCCTTTCTACCTTCCCACATAGCCCAGAGGCCGGGAGCGGCAGGGGCAGTTCAGAACACCTGTGTCCCTCCCTGCTGCCAGCCGCTCAGCATGTCACACTGTCCATAGGCTCGCCATCTTTGTCAGGTTGATTTGCATACTCACTCCTGATTGGCTGGTGGGTGTCATGAAGGGACTCTCAATTCACACATTTCTCTTTTATAAGTGTATATTATGTGTAAATATTCAAGTGGCTCAATGTACTTTTAAGGTTACTTTAAATTGAAAGAGGGAAGCAGAAGAGGTAAGAATGAATAGATATGGTAAGAGCTCAAACTTCCATTGGCTTTGCAGATGGATGAAGAGAGTATTACACCAAGGAATGCGGGTGCCTTTGGAAAACACAAGGTCATGGATTCTCCTCTCTGGCCTCCAGAAAGAACACATCCATGCTGAGGAGTTGATATTAGCCTAGTAAGACCAATTTTGCACTTTTGACCTTCAAAAAGTACAAAATAGTAAATTTATTGTTTGAATCCCTACTTTTATGATACTTTTTAAATCACTAATAGAAAACTAGTTGTCATTAAAAACTAGAATTATCTTCTGTATTGCCTTTTCCCAGGCACTCAGGTGTGGATAACTTTTTATCTTTTATTCTTTTTCTTTATTCACACTCCTTATTAACAATGTTATTCAAATTCCTTTCTAATCTACATCATTTCTGAGGTAAGTAATTTCAATTCAGGTCACAATTTTCTAGTTAAGAATTTATTAATTTATCAATCTGAAAAATGCCTTAAGTATCCCTTTCAAATTTGTCTTTAAAAAGTTGCTAAAGTACTCTCTCTTTGTTTTTATTCTACTCCTACCTATTTCTAAAAAGTAAATGGATTTTTTTAGTTATATATATTGTTTTAAATACTCAGCCCAGCACTCAAAGTTTCTCAGATAGATAGCATTTCATATTTCATATTTTCTGTTGCAAATGCTCTGTATAATTCCCTCCTATTTGTTATAAATTTGATTTGTGAATATGATGGGACATCATTAGCATAACTGTAGCAACTTATGAGGCAGAGGGATTTTGTAGGACCAATTAACATTCCTAATCCATTGACTTTGAGTGAATTCAAAATGGACATTATCCTGGGTGAATCCTTTAAAAATGTCATAGAGAATTGAAGTGATTCTTGAAGGCGCAACCTGCCATGATATGTGGAGAGGGATATGTTGCAGGCATGGTTGCAAGCATATCAAACTTGCAGCTGGTGGGCCGCATGCCAGGAGCTCAAAACAACCCCAGTTGGCAGATAGCAAGAAAGCACAACCCTCAGTCCTACTCCAAAAGTAATTTCATACTCTCAATAACCAGTGAATATCGAAAGGACTTTGAACCTCAGATGACATCACAGCCCGGGCTTACACCTTGATGCAGCATGGTGACACCTTGAACAGAGGATCCAGTGAAAGTGTACTAGACTCCTGGTGCATGGAAACTGTGAGATAATAAATATGTGCTGTTTTAAGTGTCTAAATTGGTGGTAGTTTTACATGCGGCAATAGAAAAGTATACACTCATAGTATTTTCCTAACAAACTTCTACTTTATTTCCTTCTCACCTTTATGCAACCATCCATTGCACAAGCCAAAATGATGCAGTGAATGGAGAAATGATAGAGGCCACTACCCCTTCATCTTTCAAGTCTTTGATGGCAGCACTCATCAGCAATCCCTCCAGGAATGTGATTTGGTTTGGGTTTCCTGTTTTTCTATAGAAGGGCAGTTCTAGTGGCTTCCTCTTGGCCTTTTCTCCCATAAGAGCCCTCACTTCACAAGTCATGGACCAAATGCTGGGATTCTACCAATTTCTGAGTATGCATATGGCAACTGTGAATTTTGGAACTGGGTCAATAACCAACAAGTAGGCGTGGGGACCCACTGAACTTACTGTGAAATGAACCTGAGCTAAAAGTCTACTGATTTTCTTAATCTTTTCTCTGACTTTGAACCACAGTAATATTTCAAATCTTCTGGAAAAAGTTTCAGTTCAGAGTATATGTCCAGAAATCTCCCAAAAGATTAATTCCTTTTCCCCAAATCACAACACTCTGGTAAAAGGATGTAGATCTTTCTGGGGAAGGTTGAGAAAAACATTAATGGGATGCATTTTTGCTGTGTACTGGGTTCCTTCCTCTAAGGGACCAGGCCCCCCCTTTATTCAAGGGATTCCAGGTGCGTCAGCAGTCTAATTAAAGGTCTAGAAGCAAAATGGATTAGAAAAGGTGGGTGCTGTTACCAAGCAAAAGTATCTTGAAAACTAACTATCTAACAGGAAACCATTACAGATTCCTTGGAGTGGCAGTATTAACCTCTTTAGAGAAGAACTTGGCAGAATTTCTAGGTCCAGTGTCCCCAGCTATACCAGGGTCTGCGCCTATGAACCCAATCTGATTTTCCGGATAATGTCCCTTCCCAATCCATGCAGTCACTTCAACAGGAGACAACCTGTAAGGTTAGGAATTCAATTTGTGTTATAACTCAACCACTCACAGGAGGAGAGTGGGTTTTATTTTAGAAATCTCATCTCTATGGATACAGAAGATACAGGTTCCGTTCAGGGCAGATGTGGCCACTTTCAGGTCATCCATGCAGGAAATTTGGAGCTCTAAGCTCATCCCTTTTAATTTTTTTTCAATTAAATTTTTTTAAAATATATTTTATTGATTTTTTACAGAGAAGAAGGGAGAGAGATAGAGAGTTAGAAACATCGATGAGAGAGAAACATCGATCAGCTGCCTCCTGCACATCTCCTACTGGGGATGTGCCCGCAACCCAGGTACATGCCCTTGACCAGAATTGAACCTGGGACCTTTCAGTCCGCAGGCCGACGCTCCATCCACTGAGCCAAACCGGTTTCGGCTTCAATTAAAATTTTTATTTTTGTACTTTGTCCAGCACAGTTAGCAGCAACCAGTTTATCTCATTGTGGTCATTAATTTGACAAAAATGTTCTAAGATACCAAATACATGCTCACTCAAAGCCTTGCCTCTTCTAAGTATTTGATTAGGAGTATCCGACAGTGAAAATTTTTGTATCTCTATTGTCACATCTTGTCATGGATAATCAGTGTTCTCCGTATCATTAGCCATAATTAGTGTCTTTAATTACAGCCACATAATCGAGGCAATTCCATAAATCCCAGAACTAATTTATAAACCTCATCCTTAAACCTCTGTTCCTCTAGAACCACTCTCAGGACCAAAATCTGTCAATGCTCTCCAGAGAAACAAAATATCTGTCTATCTATCATCTATCTATCATCTATCTATCTATCTATCTATCTATCTATCTATCTATCTATCATCTATCTATCTACCTATCTATCTATCTATCTATCTATCTACCTATCTATCTATCTATCTATCTATCATCTATTTATCTAATCTATGTAATCTTTTATTTATAAAAATTGGCTCACATGTTTACAGGGGCTAGCAAGTCCAATGTGTATAGAAGGTTGGGAGGCTGAAAACTCAGGCAAGAATCCATGTTTTCATTTTTGAGTTCAAAATCCATAAGGCAACCCAGCAGGCTAGACACTCAAGCAGAATTTTTGTTACTGTATTGATTCAATATTTCTTCTTGTCTGAGAAGCCTCGGTTTTTCTCTTAAGGCTTTATCCGATTAAATATGTTTACTTATTTTCTTATTAAGGTAATCTCCTTTATTCAAGTCCATCTATGTTAGATTTTAGATGTTAATCACTTCTACATAATATCTATATATTAACATCCAAACTAGTGTTTGGGCCTATACCTTCTGCATCAGAGGCTAGCAAAGTGGACATATAAAACTTAACTATTCATGGACATCGGGGAGATGGGAGCATGAGTGTGTGTGCGGGGGGAGGTTGAGGGTTAATGGGGGAGGGGGATAAGGACACATTTGTAATACCTTAACTAATAATAAAAAAAAAAATGGGAAAAAAAACTTAACTATTGCATCCATCAAAGACATGGTTAACTGCAACTGGCTTTATTTTTCCTCTCAGTTCATAGCAGTATAAAATCCAATGACTGTGAATCGACTTTGATGCCACTGACTTCATTCATGCTAAGGTGTTAGCAATTTAACCAACATTATTTCTGACCCAGAAGTGCAAATGTCAACATAATGAAAAAGACAAATAATGCCTTAGAATTTTAATAAAAATAGTTTTAACCACATGGACCTTCTCAGTTGGCTGGATAAAGCCATAAAGGTACATAGAATTACTTTGAGAATCCTTGTTATAGCCAATTATTATCAGCTTATTTCTAGAAGTTTATCAGCTTCTTTGCAGAGAGATAAAAATCAAGAAAATCTGCATTCTTTCTTTCCTTGAAGAGCTATATCACAATTACTTAACTCCTTTTTCCCATGGTTAGTCATTATGAACATTGAAAAGGCATCAGATCTAATGTTTAGTGTCTATAATTTTAAAATTAATATTATAGGTTTTAAATAGTTTTTAAAAATATGAATAGAATTCATTAACAATAAGTAAGTGAGCTCATGATTCATTAGTAGAAAACAATTCTTAAAATATCACAGGTTATAATTTAATTGGAAATGTCTCCCAGACTAATCCTTTTAATATGAAGGGCGTACGGGAGGAGGAGTCTGGCCGCTGGGCTCTGGGATCCCTCCGCGCCCG
>NW_006287829.1:2088344-2093260 GCF_000327345.1 Myotis davidii | reverse complement strand
TGTGGCAGGGGAGCCAAACCTAGGTTTGAAATAAATGACTCTTTGCTTTTGCATCCGACTCGCTGTTTCCCTGGTGGGCTCTTGGGAACCTTGAAATCTGGGCACAACAAATGTAATTTCTTTTAAGATTCATTTTAGACTCAGGGTAAAAAGTCAATAGAATAATGAACTAATAATTGCACTTATACATTATTTTTAAATGCTCCTTGTTTTTTTATTAAGAGACTTGAAAAATTCTTTCTATAATGTAGAGAAAGAATTTTACTTATATAGGTAATAGTTTGTAAGGTATGTTTACTCCTCCTATCTTCCAGGCACTCATTCAGCTGTTTCTTTTTCATTTAAGATTATTCATTAAATATTAACTAGGCTCCAATATACTTTTGATTTCAGATAATTTTTTTCTTTTATCCAAGGCTGAAATTAATAATGTGTGCCAATGTTATTTTATAATACTTTCAATAAAGTGAAATCTTTCTTACAATATTTCATCACAATATTGAAAGTGTACAATTATTTATTAGTATTTTAATACATTATAAAGAATCATTTTGGTGGGATTATAATTTAAAATCTTATTATTATGTTTTGGGATATGATAACTCAAAATCTAATATAAATTTATTGTAATATTTCATTTAGTGGCTGCTCCAAATGAAAATTATAGTTCATAAAGCTATACAAATATAAATAAAAATAAAAGTATTTGGTTTACTAATTAAATCATGGTGCTTTTTTCTTCTATCTAATACACCAATGAAACAGGATTTTCTTTTTAGAGTTGGTTACTTATTTTTCACCTGGGCATGTGCCCTGACTGGGAATCCAACCATGACCTCCTCCTGGTTCATAAGTTGACACTCAACCACTGAATCATGTGTGTGTGTGTGTGTGTGTGTGTGTGTGTTTTAATATTTTATGAGATGCTGTTATGAGGGAGGCACAACACTTTTTGGAGAAAAAATCCACAATTAAAATTTATTTGAGCCAAAACCGGTTTGGCTCAGTGGATAGAGCAACAGCCTGCGAACTCAAGGGATCCAGGTTCAATTCCAGTCAGGGGCATGTACCTGGGTTGCGGGCACATCCCCAGTGGGAGATGTGCAGGAGGCAGCTGATCGATGTTTCTCTCTCATCGATGTTTCTAACTCTCTATCTCTCTCCTTTCCTCTCTGTAAAAAATGAATAAAATATATTTAAAAAAATTATTTGAAACACCCATTTTCAATACATTTTAAGTAACTATTAAATATTTATTTTGTTTGTATGGATTTAAATATATTTATTTTTCAAATCCGTGTTATATGGTCATAATGTCTATTGTCTTTTATCTTAGGAATAGTCAATCTCCACTATATATATATTTTTTACATAATCACTGTTTACTTGATTTTAGTGAGTATAAAGTCCTATTCCACAGTGTACAAATCATGACTGGTCAGTAATAATTTGCCAATCTCATTTAATATTTTTCTATTGATCTTAAATGACCAATCCCGACTCTTTTGAGATATGATACTATCTTCTTTTGCTTGTTTCTTCTTATTCAAAAATAATAAACAAATACATAAATAAATATAGATAAACAGCCGAAACCGGTTTGGCTCAATGGATAGAGCATCGGCCTGCGGACTGAAAGGTCCCGGGTTCGATTCCGGTCAAGGGCATGTACCTGGGTTGCGGGCATGTCCCCAGTAGGGGATGTGCAGGAGGCGGCTGGTCGATGTTTCTCTCTCATCGATGTTTCTAACTCTCTATCTCTCTCCCTTCCTCTCTGTGGAAAATCAATAAAATATATTAAAAAAAAAAAAAAATATAGATAAACAGAGAGATAAAGCAAATAAACCATGGCTTCCTGAAGAAAACAGTTGCTGTTTCTGCTCATTCTTTATGCCTGGATTCAGATGTGAATGACTAAAGGCATGGCGCATGTCTTGTAATTCTGATGCCTCAGCAGGAGAAAGAGGACAGCAACCTCCACATTAATGACAGAGGAGTAGACAAATAGAGAGTGTTTGTGTCACAGATGACCTCAAGGAGCAGCTCAGGCATGGCGAGCACATGCATTTTTCCAGTGATCCCTATCTTATTTCTGTCACTGTAAGCCTGATGTTATTGTCTTGGCATCAAAAGCATCTTGAAGGACTTTAAAAGCATTTCTAACAATGGAGATTTGTTCCACTAAGGAACACTTCTTATCATAGAGAAAACTGCTACATTGGGTGTACTTGTCTTTTTATAAAGAACAACTGTAATGACTCATTTTTATCTTTGATAACTTTTTTGATGTCATTCTATTTATTTTTTTTAAATTTTGTTTTATTGCCTAAAGTATTACAAAGAGTATTACATATGTCTCTATTTTTTTTCTCCCCTTGACCTTCCCCTGGCCTCCCCTACCCCCCAGTGTCTTGTGTCCATTGGTTATGCTTATATGCATGCATACAAGTCCTTCAGTTGATCTCTTACCCCACCCCTAACCCTCCCCGGCCTTTTAAAAGTAGGATTGCCAGGAGATTATTGGTAAATCCTACAGTGGTTTAAAAAAGATTTTCAAAATTCTCAATCTTAGAAAAATTATAATGTATGATAATACAATTGGTCACTCAATTAAAAGGACATGAATAAATAGAAATGTGTCACAATCTCTTGAATAAAGTAAGAAATAAAAATTCTGCCATCCTGCTTTATAGAAAGCATTATTTTATTTTTCATTCAGGTGACTCATGTAATACATATAATATATAACTGTGACAGTCAATCCTAATAAGAGTCCTTGTGCTAACATATGAATAAGGTTTTGTTTCTTTTGTATTTTAGTTTAAAAAGTAAAGTAAAACTAACTTTAGTTCAAAAATGGTGGATTGAACACGCATCTTTATGAATTTCCTAAATTAAATACATTCTCAATTAATAGGAGTAGGACATTTTTCAAAGATATATCTCCAAGGAAAAACATAACAACCAAAACAAGAATAGTAAAAATAGTTCAGAAAATGGAAGATGGACAGCAGTAGAGGTTATTACTGACTTAGCAGTCTCAGGGAAGTTAAATTCTAAACTCAAACTGGTGAAATCTGAGGATTCCAATATTCACAACAGAACCTGTATAGGGCCCAAGAATTTATAGAATGTACTGGTAAGAATATAAAAGTGAATATAATTGCTTGGGAAGTGGGGCTAGGATTCAATGGAAATTTGTTTAATAAGGAGTTAAAACACCAAGTACATTATTATTGTGCCCTTCCTGGACAATGACAAAAAAATAGGAAAATCCATTATACTCTGAATAGTAAAACAATAAAAGTAAAAATAGGTCTTTTGATTAGAAGAGTAGTATTTCAAAGAAAATTAAGAAACCACATATTATTTCTCTTAAGAATTTCATCATGAGAAAAGTTGCAAAGGTGTTATTGTCTCTAGGTTCTATTAGTAGACACAGATAGAAAAATATATATTTATACATACATATATATTGCATATATATATATCTTACCTAATAATAGACAAATATGCAAATTGACCATACTTTCGCTATGCCTTAAGCCATGCCCACCAGCCAATCAGAGCAACTATATGCAAATTAACCAAACAAAGATGGAAGCCAGCAGCCATGGAGCTGGAGCAAGCAGGAGGCTTGCTTGCTCCAGTGATGGAGGAAGCCAGCCTGCCGCTGGCTCTGAGCTCCACTCAAAAGCAATAAAGTTTAAATTATAGAAGGTAAATAAACCCCAGATTCCTGCTTTCAGCAGGCCGTGACCATGGAGCTAAAGTGAGCAGGAGACTTGCTTGCCCCTGAGATGGCAGAAGCCAAGCTTCCGGATGGCTGCTGCCTCTTCTCAAGGCAACAAAGTTTCAATTATAGAAGGTAAATAAACCACAGATACCTGCTTTCAGTCGCCATGGCCACGGAGCTGGAGCAAATTAAAAAAAAAAAAAGAAAAGAAAAGGCTGGGAGCTTTAGTCACCAGGGGGCTTGACAATTCTGAAAACAGCCATCAGCCCCTCACCCAGGCTGGCCAGGCACCTCAGTGGGGACCCCCACCCTCAAGGGGGTTTGAGCAGCCAGCAAACACCCGTCAGCCCCTCACCCAGGCTGGCCAGGCACCTCAGTGGGGACCCCCACCCTCAAGGGGGTTTGAGCAGCCAGCAAACACCCGTCAGCCCCTCACCCAGGCCGGCCAGGCATCCAAGTGGGACCCCCACCCTGATCCGTGACACCCTTCAGGGCAAGCCAGTTGGCCCCCACTTGTGCATCAGGCCTCTATCCTATATAGTAAAACGGTAATATGCAAATTGATCCTAACAGCAGAATGACTAGGAATGACTGGTCACTATGACACACACTGATCACCAGGGGGCAGACGCTCAATGCAGGAGCTGATCCCTGGTGGTCAGTTTGCTCCCACAGGGGAAGCTCTGCTCAGCCACAAGCCAGGATGATGGCTGCGGGTACAGCGGTGGTGGTGGGATCCTCTCTCGCCTCCTTAGCAGCGCTAAGGATGTCCAACTGAAGCTTAGGCTTGCTCCCCACTGGCAAGTGGACATCCCTTGAGGGCTTCTGGGCTGCCAGAGGGATGTCCAACTGCCGCTTTGGCCTGACCCCCCAGAGAACAGAGGAAATATTTTAATATTGCTATTTGCCTTTTATAATAGAATGTCAGAGACGAAGAAAAAATTAGTAAAATGTATATGAAAATCTTCCCCCTGTCAGAATCTGGGGCCCACCGTGGAACCCAGAGTCAAGTCACCTCCCACCTGCGTGCACCTTGAAATCGTGTGAGACCCAGACCTGGCCGGCCCCACCCCCATCAAGCCCCGCTGGGCAGGGGCGGGCAGCCTCAGGTCCCCCGCCCGGTGCTGGGTAGGGGTGCAGCCTTAGGTCCTCCATCAAGTGCCAGCAGGGGGACACAGCC
>NW_006287829.1:2060871-2088265 GCF_000327345.1 Myotis davidii | reverse complement strand
CTGATATCTACGGGTCTAGCGCTGGGGCAAGGGTCATAGCCTGAGGTCTCCCGTCAAGTCCCACTGGGCAGGGGGTGCAGCCTCAGGTTCCCTGCTGATCACTCGTTACAGCTCGTTACAGGAACCCAACCTCTGCTGTGGGCATAGTATGTGTGCCATGGTGTCATTTCCTTTTCTTTTTAATTTAAATTATTTATTGTTTAAAATATTACATTTGTCTTCTTTTCCCCCATTGACCTCTCCCCAGCCACTCACCCCCATACTGTCTGTGTCCTGAGCTTTGACCGTCTGTTCAATTCTGCTATGTCACTGGATCTATTTTTGTTCATCAGTTTATGTGGTTCATTATATTCCACAAATGAGTGAGGTCGTATGATATTTATCTTTCTCCACCTGGTTTATTTCACTTAGCATAATACTCTCCAGGTCGGATTATCCATGCTGTTGCAAATGGTAGGAGTCCCTTCCTTTTTATAGCAGCGTAGTATTCCACTGTGTAGATGTACCACAGTCTGTAATCCACTCAACTGCTGATGGGCACTTAGGCTGTTTCCAAATCTTAGCTATTGTAAATTGTTCTGCTGTGAACATTGGGGTGCATCTGATTGGTGTTTCTGGTTTCTTGGGATACAGTCCTAGAAGTGGGTTCACTGGGTCAAATGGGAGTTCCATTTTTAATTTTGTGAGGAAACTCCATACTGGTTTCCACAGTGGCTGCACCAGTCTGCATTCCCACCAACAGTACAGGAAGGTTCCCTTTTCTCCACATCCTCGCCAGCACTTATCATTTGTTGATTTGTTGATGGTAGCCATTCTGACAGGTGTCAGATGGTACCTCACTGTCGTTTTGATTTGCATCTCTCAGATGATTAATGACTTTGACATGTTTTCATATGTCTCTTGGCCTTCTGTATGTCATTTTTTAAATTTATTTGAAGCTGTCTCTTGCTTATCTTTTTTTTTCTTTCTGTAGATATACATTGAGAGATAAAAGATATGCTGTCCACCTAGTTACCAATGTTTATTTCTGGATGATGGAATTTAGCAAATTTTACGTTTTTATTTCTATTCTTTTTGAAGTTCTTAGATGTATCTCAGTTAGTTTTAAAAAATTGTTCATCTGAAATAAAAGTTGTGCTTCATAATAAAATATTGTTAACTTCTGAACAGACCATGATTGACTTTTTAATGAAAAAATAATATGACTTTCCCTGAGTAATTTATAAAGCCTTCTCAATTAAGAGATAATAGTTTTTTCTTTAATAAAGAAGGCTTCATATAGGTATCAAAGACACTTGCATACTAGTAAGTGATTCTTGATATATTACCAGTTATTGAATTAAGTTTGGGCTAAACTCACAAAAGTAATGTTCATTTATATCTCATTACAAAGTATTAGTTATTGTTTCTAAGAACTTTGGAAAATTAAAATGTTATATTTAAAAGTGACTTAACTTTTCTAGGATTTCAACTTACTAGGATTTGCTTTAACAGCTCATAATAATTTTTTTCAGATTTTCAGAACTCTGTGCTCTCTATTCCTTTAACTTCTTTGAATGAACAATTTAGTATTGAATACACATCCACTTAATTTTCACTTACAAGTAATATTCTGTTGTCCTTCGTTTCACTGTACACATTTTCAGTCACCTATAGTCAACCGAGGACTGAAAATATTAATTGAAAAGTTCCAGAAATAAACAATTTATAAGTTTAAATTTTGTGTTGTTTTGAGTAATATGATAAAATTTTGTGCCATTTTGTTCTGTCCTGCCCTGAATATGAATCATCCCTTTCCCTAGTACAGCGGTTCTCAACCTGTGGGTCGCGACCCCTTTGGGGGTCGAATGACCTTTTTACAGGGGTCACCTAAGACCATAGGAAAACACATATATAATTACATATTGTTTTTGTGATTAATCACTATGCTTTAATTATGTTCAATTTGTAACAATGAAATTGTTACTATGCTTTAATTATGTTCAATTTGTAACAATGAAATAGTGGTCACCACAACATGAGGAACTGTATTAAAGGGTCGCGGCATTAGGAAGGTTGAGATCCACTGGCCTAGCATATCCATGCTGTACAGTACAGTGATATATTTTGAGAGAGAGACCACATTTACATAACATCCATTACAGTATATTGTTTTATGATTTTTTTAAATCCTCACCTGAGGATATTTTTCCATTGACTTTTAGAGAGAGTAGGAGAGGGAAAGACAGACAGAAATATCAACGTGAGAGAAGCACATTGATTGGTTGCCTCCTGCACATGCCCCTACTAGAACCCAGGCCAGCCTGCAACTGAGGTACGTGCCCTTGACTGGGACGCTTCTGTCCACAGGCCAATGCTCTATCCACTGAGCCAAACCAGCTAGGACCATTACGGTATATTCTTATATTTAATCTATTTCATCATTAGTTATTATTAATCTTTTACTATGTCTAATTTATAAATTAAACTTTAACAAGGGTTTATATGTGTAGGAAAAAACATAATATATACAGAGTTTAGTACTATCCATGTTTGCAGGCATCTACGTCTTGGAACATATCCCCCGTGGATAAAAGGGATCCACTGTATCTCCAGACAAATTGATTTTAAATAATTTTTACCTCTTTTGGGTAGTCTGTTTGCTTAGGCCTTTTTTACTAACAACCAAGTTTTCAGGTATTGCATTTATCTTTTTTCTAATCTTAAAATCTAGTCTTTCTTTCTAAGCTAATGTCTAACCAGTTCAAAAGAAATGTTATTCTATTTCCCTAAATTAAGTATTCTTATTCTGCAAAAGATCTAAAGCTTGCAGTGTCATATCTAAAAGCTATATTTAGAAAAATATAGTGAACCTAACTTTTGCAATTTTATATTGTCAATATTTATTTATTTTTACTTTAATGACTTTACATTTTGTAGTGAAAGAAATAAAATAATGTTTGTTGGTAAAAGTAAACCAGTACTATTTGCATAAATCTTACTGATATGTTCAATACCTATTTTACTATTTTTTTCTTTCCAGTAGGGCTTTTCTTCATATCTTCTGTTCAAAAAATAGATTGTTTTAAATCTGAATATTGCTATTTCCTCCTGGTACCAATAAATATATTTACCTAAGCCAAGAAATATTTAAATTGCACAACAGATTTTAAGATGCCATATAACCCTGGAAGAATCTGGAGGGAAAAGACTATCTGTCCCATGATTTCAGGTCCACCATAATAGTCTGATCTTTCAGCAAAATCCAATTCTGTGGTTATTATCACAGTTGTGATGAAAATGTCCATTCAATTTATTAGCTTACTTTTTATAAAGGTCCTTATATTATCATAATGCTTTTTAAAGAAATTATTTCAAAATAACTATGTGCTATAATTTTCTTCTTGTATACTCTTTAATAATATAAGTATTATTTTGTTTTCATATTGCTTTGGACAAATATAAAATATACTTTATTTGCACTATGATTAGTAAACCGTCTTGAAAATATTAATTTTCAGTGAAGCTTAAAATGCAAATTATCTAATTGGAAGTGGTTACAATATTTAATGTTTTATTTTATACAATGGATATTTTTAAAAATAGTAACCCATTTTCCCACTAGCTTACTTTAGAACTATATTTTCTGGTATGAATGTCTTACTTGCTCTCACTTTTCTAGAGATTGAATAGTTGATTATCCACATTAATTAAGTAAATTTACAAGACCAATTTTGAGCAATAAAGGAATTGAAATAGAATATAATGTCAGAGAACTAAAGAGTTAAAGTATTAAATCTCTGAGATAATAAAGAGGGATGTGTACTCAGTAATGTGTCCAACTGGTAGACTAAACATAGACAGCTACAGAAAAATTTCCTGGGCATTCCATCGGCACGTTGAGAAGAGTAGTAGCAATTATTTTTCTGGAATAGTAATTTATAAAATTTAAAAAATGTAAAATAAAAAAATGTGTTTTTCCAAAACCTATAACTAGAATCCTGACTTTACTAAAGGTTTTCTTATCTATTGAATAGTAATGATTCATTTACCACATAACATTGTAGCAGTTTTTTAAAGATAGCATGCACCCTATCAGGTACTTAGTCATTAGTGAATATAGATTAGTTTTTCCTTGTATCCTTTATAATAGAATCTTTGTACTTAAAACTAACCTATACTCAATGTCCTCATACTGTTTTCCTATCAATGCACTGTCATCATCAATAAATTCCTGTTATTTTTTTAATAATTCAATATACAAAGAATGGTTATTACAAAACATTTTTTATATTAAATGTGGCAGATTGGTTGTGTAAAGTTTGAATTAATTTATTCATGCATTCATCCATCTATTTGTGCAAGAAATATTAATTTCCATTATCATAACCATTATCAGTCACCGCCCTACACATAGGAAGTTAAAACATAGGAGCTGAAATTATCTCTGTCCTCATGAAAATTAGAAACCTTTTTTATTTTAACCTGTATTAAAGGCTTAGGATAAATTCAAAAATTTCTGAAATTTTGGGCATAGAATAACAGTCACGGAGGACTGCAGAAATGGGAGGTTGTCTCAGGGCCTCTAAACTCACATTACATCAGAAATTTAATACTTGAAGCTTGTCTACAACTTTACTCACAATGTAATATGGTTGCAAAGCTTTTCAGTTGACAATACTTGTAATAATCAGAATTTGCCGTTTTCTTATATCCACTCAACTGCTTGTTATTGAGTGGATATAAGGAGCAGAGTTATAGGTTCTGAGGATATAAAACTGAAGATGACAAAATTTTTGTCTATAAAAAATGTATAGTCTAGTATAAGATGGAGACATTAAATAAACAAAATTTTTAAATCTAGCATGATGTATGTTATTATTTATAAATATTATGGCCAATTTGTGAAAGTAGATATAAAAATTATAAAGATTATTTAGTAAATTCTATTAAAACTAAGTTGTATCGTCAAAAGTATGTTCTTTGAAGAGTTTTTATATCAAATAACTTCCTATATTATTGTTGTCATGTACTTTTTAGAGTAATTACAAACAGGACTTCATTTCTGTTTTATCTAATGCTTCAGAGAAGGTGGAGTAAATCTATAAATAAAAACTATTTTATTTTTCATAAACATGGAAAAAATTAATTGGCTCTTGAATCATAAATAATATTTCCTGTCAGGCTTATCTTTTGTTTATATGCTAAAATGACAGAACGATCTGTTAACTTTCTTCAAAATGTTTACTCTTTGTTGTCATTTTAGTAATGCTTTGCTGACACTTCTGCAGAAAGAGATAAAGGAGCGATGAACACGGATAGCCATGTAACCTCCGGTATCCATTCAGGTGCCTGACTCTATGCCCCATATCTTGAAAGACACACTTAAATGTTTTTATATGTTTGTAGTAATAAAGACAATACTTAGAATAATGTGGTGAAATATAAAATCATTATCGCATATTTATTTTATCTATCAGTTGTAAGATATTGATTACAACACTAAGATGATCTTAAATGCTTGCATACTGTTGGAAACAAAAGAGAAAAATCTTTGAAAAGATAACATATCTAGCACAGTGAAATTTATATATTAAATCACTTTAATTGGAATTTTAAAATTTGAATTATGTTACTATTTTTCTATATATATATTTATCCTTGTGCATATATTTTTGTCAAATTTATAGATACCTCCTGCTATCAAAGTCCTTCATAACTTTGTCTCAACTTACTATTCCGGCCTGATTTTCCATATGTCCTACTTGGTTGCCAGACTGAGTGGCTGCTATTTAGGTGAACAGGCTCTGCTCTATGCCTACGACTAAACATTCTACAAGTGTCATCTAAGACCCGTGGAAATTCAAGGGGCAGACAATAACATACTAACTTCTAGGTGAAAGGAGGGTGGGAGAACTTGAGGTCATTTAAAAATCCCCACAGTTCTGGCTGGTGTGGCTCAGTTGGTTGGGCTTTATCCATGTACTAAATGGTTGCTGGTTCAATGCCTGGTCAGGGCACATACCCTGGTTCTGGGCTCAAGGCAACCGATTGGTGTTTTTCTCTTGCATCAATGTTTCTCTCCATTCTTCTCTCTCTAAAAAGTTAATAAAATATTTAAAATTTAAAAAGACAATTTCCACAGACCCGTCTATAACATTCTAACAAACTAATGGTATTTTCTGAGATTTTTTTTTTAAGTGTTGTGGTTGTTTATTGCGATCTCTCCCTCTACAGTAAAACACTTTGAAGGCATACAAATTTTACTGCCTTCTTGATCTTTGAGTGGCCATCACCATAGTATACATACCATTTCTGGTTCATGAAATCTATAATCTAGTGCTGGTGACTCATATTCAAATAAATCATGAATATATTTGAATTATGGAATAGAGAATAAATACAAGGTCTTTTAACAATTTAGTTAGGATAATTTGTATTTATTTTTTAAAAAATATATATTTCATAACATCTCTGATAATGAATATTTTGTGCAACATAACTAAAGGTACTGAATTGCATATACTTATATATAACATTCATTACAAGCAAGAAAGGCAGAAATAATTTTAAATTCTGACATTATTTTAACAAATTACATTAATTTAGGTCTTAGACAATTATTTCCATAAGATCATTTCTACATAAAATGAACGAAAATTTTAAAATGGGTTTTAAAATCATGTTCTAAAACTCAACACATGTCATGAAATCACAGTTAATTTATCTTTCTTGAGCACAGAAAATAATCATATATCAACTCAACACATTTATTTATCTAGTTTTGCCTTGAAGTCATGGCTTTTTTATTATTATACTAGAGGCCCGGTGCACAAAAATTTGTGCACTCGGGGGGGGGGTGTCCCTCAGCTCATCCTGCGCCCATTTTTAGCCCAGGACCCCTTGGGGGATGTCCACCTGTCAACTTAGGCACACTCCCCAGGGGATCAGGCCTAAGCTTGCAGTCAGACATCCTCTGGCAGCCAGGGAGCCCTCGGGGGATGTCTGACTAAAGGCTTAGGCCCTCAAGGGAGCTGTGATGAGGAAGCTGGGGTGACAGAGGAGCCAAGCTGTCCCGCCCCACCACCCTGGGTCGATTCGCAAACGGGATGCCCGAGTGGGCCGGCAGATAGCTGCTGCCCTGCCCAGCCGCCCCGGTCGGGTCGCACATGGGACGCCCACTGCCCCGGGTCGCAGATAGCAGGCCTGGATGGTGGCAGGGCAGGCAGGATGGCGCTGACCTGTCCTGCCTGCAGTATGCAAATTAGACGACATCTTTGTTGGTGGTTAATTTGCATATCATGCTGATTAGCCAATGGGAGGCGTAGTGAAGATATGGTCAATTACCATGTTTGTCTATTATTAGATAGGATTCTACAATGACAAAGTAGATTATTATTCTTATATGCATTGAATGAATCATGACTATACTAGGAACTTCTTTTTTTGGCTAGCACATTCTTAAATTTTTGGAAAGTAGTTATTTTTGTCACTATATTTAAGTTAAACCTAGGCCAATATCACTGACACAAATAAGTGATAAATTTCTCATATGCAATGCATACACAGCAACATGCAGTGATCTAAAATAATCTACTTTATTTTTGTCAGTATAGGAATAAGCCTTCGTGTTAATATTGTTTTCTTGAAACAAAATTTAAAATTTGTTTTAATGCTTTGCTAGCCAGTTTCATCTTGAAATATAAGTCAGTATCTAGTAACATTCAGACTATGTTTTTACTTAATAGATCAAAAGCAATTTATGACTAAAACTAAATCACGAATGATTTAGGTATTAAAACAAGTTAGTCTAGATCTTGATATGTGCCAGCAGCATCCACGGAGTGTTAGGGGGCACCGGCAGCATCCGTGGAGCAAGCGAGGCATTGCGGGGCGGCAGACATGGCCCTGATGGCAGGCTTGGTCTAGGGGACCCTACACACACACAATTTAATTAATCGTGCTCTGTGCCTCTAGTACAAAAATAAGCAAGCAAATAAAAAAACAGCATTTTTTTATTAAGGACAGAATCTATTGACTAAAACAATAGCTTATATTATTTGAAAATTAATAGTATAAAATTAATATGATTATTAAATTATTAACTAACATTAAAATTATGCGATCCCACAAAAAGCAATGTGACAATATTGAATGCGTTTCATTATTTAAACTGTAGTATGTAAAGAGCTTGAAATGTAATAACATTATATGTACCATTATGTAGATAAATATTACATGAACTGAGTTTGACCTTCTTGCAAATAATCTATATGACTATTACACTACTGTTATCCTAGAAGTGTATTGCTTTGGAAGAAAATTTTTATTTTGTCTTTTTTGGTTTTCAAAATATAACATTAGCTTAATAGTCAACTCTATGCCATCATAACTGTTGGAATATTGCGGTCTTTTAGCTGCAATTAGGAGTCAGATACAGGGTATAAGCTAAAAACATGCCATGGCAAACATCTAAAAGTAAGTAAATTTTTGAAAAAGTTGCACAAGGAATAACACAGAGCATACATTAAAAGTCACCAACATCCAGATAGATCCAAAGAGATAGGAGGCATAAATCTTGGGAGCCCTTGTTAAAGGAAATTCAAATTTCCATTTCTTTCTTGCTAACCAATGCTAGCTTGCAATAAATCACCCAAATGTCAGATCCAGAACCAAAACACCAGAAAATTCTCAACTAGTTTTTAAAGACACACTTGGTTGTGTGTGTGTGTGTGTGTGTGTGTGTGTGTGTGTGTTTTATGTACTCTAAAATAATTTTAAATTGCTCCCTATAAAAATTTCATTGCAGTAAATGCATTTATTGTATTGATTAATAATAAGTTGTCGACTCAAGGGATCTTTATTTCTTTTAGATCTCAAACATATACAAGATCCAAATATGTGAGTTGATTAGATTAGCAAACATCTCAGAGATGCAGAAATGAAGTTATTTTTAATCATTTAATGTTATATACGTGGTACTTATCAATTAGCATTCTTTGTGTTCTCAATCTTTCAACTCCTAAGAGGTTTAATGATATATTGTTTGACTAGTTGTTTTTAATAGAGGTGAAATAAATTGAAATTAGAGGGGATTATATTCATAATGATGATTTATATTTTTCAACATAACACAGGACAGTTAAATCATACAATAGGGTTCATTAGCTTAGCTAGAGCTAGCATTCATAATTATCAGGTTTCTGTTGATTGCTATTTCCTATTTGCCCTTACAGTGTATATTTGTATCAATTGAAATGCACAGCAGTTAAACAGCCTCCACAAAAAATTTATTTAAATCAATCTTATAAATGGTGCTCAGGAATACAGAGGCATATGTAAGGTCAGTGTGGATTAAAGGATCAGATAATAGGGCAAACTTATGAAGACAGAGTAAGAACACTTGAAATACTACATTTTCTCCAAAAAAAAAAAACTAAACAAAACAAAACCAAAGCTCTTATCTTTATCTTCAAAAGTAGGACTAGGGGTCAGGAGATAGCAAGTCTCATAGCAGACTTAATTTTAGCAAAAGCAACAGCAAAGAGTGTGGTTAAATGTTGTGTCAACAGAATAATGACAGTTGCTTCAAATGGCGCCTTAGTTTGCCAGGTTACTTAGCAATGAAAATGGTGTTGGGGAACCACTTAACTTTATTTAATAGTGCATGTAAGACTATCTCTTAGACATAAAGTTAACTGAACAAAAGCCCTTATGTTTTTTAGTCATATAAGGAGGCAACAAGGCAAACACTATCTTGGATATAATATGACCGTGTTGACATTTGTAATTTTGCGGGTGTTTGGAGGCATTTGGAACAATTATATAGAGCAAAGTTTATGTAAATCAGTTTGATTAGGACAAAATGGCAATAAGTGCAATCACAAGATAGGACAGAATTGTTATAGAAAACCTGGTATCTTTCATGATCTTAGCTGGAAAATTATTTCAGCAAAACAGTGAATTTCTTAAAAAACTCTTCAAATCCTCATATATTTAGAATCAAATATTTCTTTCTAGTCTATGTCTTAGGATGAAAAAATTTGGAGCTACCTAAGCAATTCTTAGCAATTATCTATAATAATAAAAGCATAATATGCGAATTAGACCAGACATCCAAACAACCTTCCGGATGTCCTTCTGGACAACCTTGCGAATGAGCTGCGGGGGCCAAAGAAAGCTGCCACGGCTGTAGAGGCTGAGCCCCTTGCGCAAATTTCGTGCATCAGGCCTCTAGTTATTACAATAAAAATGTAGTGATGCCCAACATTTCAGATTTAAACATAGGCTGCTCTTAAGAGCCTCCTTTATCTTTGTTTTGAATTTGTGGGTTTACCTATCTGTGCTGAAATGAAACAACACATAAATAGTCTTTCACATCGGTACTTTGTTTTGTTAAGTCGCAAAAACAATTAGCATGTGTGTTGAGAATAAATCTTACTTCAAACTTATTTTTAATCCTCATTCTGCTGCCACTATGGAAATACAGTTTTAATTTGCAGTCATTCTTTTCTCTTAGCCTTAGTTCTGGGTGAACAGACCTTGTATTGAGATCTGTAAGGAGAGAGTAGTAAATCTTTTTCTCTAAGTCAAATATCCACACTCTTACATTTCCACCAAGATATCCATAATTACCTCAAGTGACTGCTCATTCGTTCACACAAAATGCTGTAGAGGAGCACTTCATTCCCATCTTTGGCTGTTCTAGGGACCTTGGCCACTGTCTTGCCCCTAGTGTCTGTATTTGAATCATTTTAACCCCCACTCTATGCTAACCAATAAAAAACACTGTTTAAAGCTCAGCCTGCCCACGCGCATCATGCAGACAAGTCTCTGTTAAAGTGTGGCCACGCCTTACCTCCAGGATCGATGGGGTCATGTAAAATTACCTTCTTCCCTTAAGTTCCTCAATGCTATAAGAAGTGGTTTCAGACTCGCTTTCCCTGGAATCTCACACCTTTTGGTTTTCCCACTGAATTCATCAAGCCCAGGGGAGTCTTTTCTCTTCTTGGAAAGACACTGTTGTTTTCACTTATTCTCTATCTTGACAAATAAGCTGTCCCTGCTATCAAACTCATTTACTTTCCTTTAGGTGACTAGAGATTAGAAAATTAAAATTCAGGAATGAATTCCCATTTTTCTATGCTCTATTCTATGACATATAGTCCCCGTGGCAAACTATCATAGAAGGCTCTAGATCAGCCGTGGGCAAACTACGGCCCGCGGGCCAGATCCGGCCTGTTTGAAATGAATAAAACTATTGAAAAAAAAAGACTGTACCCTTTTATGGAATGATGTTTACTTTGAATTTATATTAGTTCACACAAACACTCCGTCCATGCTTTTGTTCCGGCCCTCCGGTCCAGTTTAAGAACCCATTGTGGCCCTCGAGTCAAAAAGTTTGCCCACCCCTGCTCTAGATAATTTAATAGAAAAAAGGTAGCAGGGTAATAAAAATGGTATTTCAATACATAATCTTGAGTCAAATGTAATACATTTGAATATTGATAAAGAAAAGGGAAGAGGTAAATAATTCTTGGAATAATTGTAAAAATGAATAGTAGAGAATCCTTAAATTTAAAAGCCTTGGAAAATTGACATGGAACAAGGATGTAAAGAATGAGCAGTAATAAAGCCTAGAAATAAAATAATAAAGAAATCTGCTAGGTTAATAAAGATTACTTATTAACCAAACGTGTTATTGTAGTTCGCCTATTATATGTTAGGCACTATGCTTGAGCCTTGGAATTACAGCATCAGCAAGACAATTTCTTTTCCCAAGGAGTTAAAGACCAGTGGTAAAGACAAGGAAGAAAAATAGCAAATATAATGTGTTAGTATCAAATATAAATATAAACTGATTTAGATGGTATTCGCAGAGAGTTAATGTAGGAGTAATAATGATGGTAATAGGGAGTGTGTTTATGTGTGTTTGTTTGATGGTTTCCAAGTTGAATGGCACCTATGTTGAATCTTAAAGGGGGACAAAAAGGCATGGAAACATAGTGTGGCACATTTACAAATCTACAAGCAAGCCCTATATAGACAACCTGTATATAGGCCATCTTAGAAAAGAGCTGTCTGGCAATGACATTGTCTTTCTCTTATTCATTCTCTCTCTCTCTCTCTCTCTCTCTCTCTCTCTCTCTCTCTCTCTCTCTCCCCTATGATTATTATACTTAATGTTATTCTATAAAATTCAACTAATCTCTTTCTTTTTAAACACTAGTATAAACCAAAGGCATTAACTGTAGAGGTTATCAGCTTGGATTATTTGCTTTCTTATTTCTAACTGGTGATAACTGAAAATATGTCAAGGAGGAGGAAAAACATATATTGCTTAAGGAGTGAGAGAATTCAGTCCCGTCCCTCCATCCCTGTATTATGCTCACTATGTATCAGGATACTTGTGAAGGTAGACAATTTGCAGTTATGTGGTTATTGCCCTATCGTGATTATGCTCACAGTGTAAAGGAAGATTAGAAAGATCTAAATTGATAATTGTGTAATATGAAATTTGTAGACATGAATAAAATTCTGAGAAATATGAGGCGAAAGCAGCTACTAGTATCTCACTGAGATAGATCTTGAAGTATTCACACAGGAGTCTCTACTTGAGTTTATGCTTTGTGAAAATGCAACAAGAGATAGTCAAAGAGGAAGAATAAAAACAGATGTCCCTGGCAAAGGAGAAAACATGGCATGTGGAATTTCTGATTCTAACTAGAATGGAGTAATGACTGCTAAGTCAATCCTATCACTGCAGACAACTATATAACTGGATGAATTATATGAAACAATTGTTTGCAGACATTTTATAATACTCAAAACAAAATTGTTTTCCATGAGGGAAGGGAAGCAAACATGATGAACCCCAATAAATGTACCGCAAAGGAGGGAATTATTATAGATATAATAATTTAAACTTATTCCAACAATTTTTATGAAAAATCATCATAATGTCTTTATTCTCCTTTCATTTTTACTTGAGGAACCAATGAGTTAACTAAATGAATGCATAACTACATATACTATTGATTTCATATTTATTACATGACAAGATTTATACGCTTGTGGTCAACAAGGATTAGACCCCTACTCTCTATGTGGATGTAAAAAAGTAGCTGGATTTAGAGTGTTAACTCAAGTGGAGCTTAGATGATGGGACACATTAGAAGAGATGGATAAAATGTGAAGCTTATCATAACCTCAGGGATATTGAAATCATCTTTCAAGATGGTGAGAATGTGTGCATTTGCAAGCCTTTTAGAATGAAACTGTACATTTTTATAATATGGAAAGGTTAATTTATATATTTGAGGCAGAAAAGGCTGGTAACTGAGATAAGTAATATTTGGGACAGAAGTTTCAGGTAGAGTAGTTCATAAGTTATGGTTTTATATTGACCCTGCCCTCTTAGAACATCTGTTCTTTTCAGACAAAAAAAAAATGCAAGGAAGAACATTTACAGCACAGCATGTGAGAAAAGATGTCATATTTTAGTTTTATCTGCCCATTGGTAGACTTGAGTAATTATTATATTACAAGGAAAAATGAATCCAGGGAGTCTGATATTAAATCCTTAACAGGATTCCAAAATGTCAGTTGGATTTTAAGCTTAGCAGTGTTCTTGTGTAAGCTCCATAAAGGGATTGCTGAACCTGTGTATTGATTAGCCACCTGTGGGAGACTGCACTCGGCAGGAAAGATAAACATCTACTTGGGGTCCTATTCCTTGATGAAAGGTACTTATTTAGGTGAGGAAATCTAAAGCTGTTTTTCTGAATTTTGACTTTGCCATTTTTTTCGAAATTATTTTCTTTTTATTTTGTATGGTTAACCAAAGGAAAATAAAATCTGGTTCATAGTTTACCTCACTTTTACAACTGCTGCTATCATTACATGTGAATATGATATCCATGCAGATATCTTAATGCCCCAAATAATTGACCTCATCCACTCTGATTACTTTCAGCTCAACTTTATGCGAGCTGCAAATCTCCAGGGCTACAGTGCTACATGCAATATACCCAGACAGAATTCCAATCTGTGGCCATCACCTCACACTCTTCCAGGTTTCAGTCTGATACTTTTAACTCTCTCTACATATTTCTTTGATTTTTTCATTCATTCATTCATTCATTCATTCTATCTACAAGGATTAGACCCTTACTATCTATCTATCTATCTATCTATCTATCTATCTATCTATCTATCTATCTATCTATCATCTATCTATATAAAGGCTAATATGCTAAGTATCCCTTAGCCGATCTGACCAGTCACTATGACGAGCACTAACCGTCAGGGGGCAGACACTCAATGCAGGAGCTGCAGAGCTGCAGTGACTTGGCAGCGACAGTTCTTGGGTGACGCACCCCAAAACCAGAGAGGAGGAAGCCCAATTCCTCATGGGGCCATGCGATTCCACCTTTGGCTGTGGGTTATGTTGTTGCTGGGGCACTGTAGGCTCCGAATCTGGTTTACTGCACACTTGCATTTGCATTCCACACCCTGAAAGACAGCAACTTTGCAGAGTGCCCTCTCGAACTCCTGGACCCCTTGGGGGATGTTGGAGAGCTGGTTTAGGCCTGATCCCCACAGGCCAGGCCAAGTGACCACACCTGTTGGAGGGACCCTGCTCACTCTCATGCAGTGCCACCCCAGGTGGAGCCGGCCAGGAAAGGACCATGGGAAGTTGGCTCCAGGGCATGTCCGGCCAGTCTCACCCAGCCCCACACCGCAGGCCACCTTCTAATTAATTTCCTTTCAATGTGCATAAATCCGTGCACCGGGCCAATAGTATGATAATAATTCCCTAAACTCTCTAAGTTGGATGCTGAAAATATAAATATACTTGACCAAAATCAATATCTTAATGAGTTTTATGTAATGTGTGTATTTTTCAAGTAACTAGATGTTATGAGTATTGAGGAAGATATGTTTTTTCTGTGTGCTGTGGAAACAGAAAGAAATAACTAGCAAACTAAGTCTAAAGGGGTCATTAAGGATCCTTTTAAGAGAATATTATCTTTCATCTGAGGCTGAGGTTGGTGGGAGAAGCAGAAGGATCTATGCTCAATAATAGCCCAGAGCCTGAGATGTCCTGAGTTCAGCATAGGTATTCTTACTTCTCTCACCTACCTAAGACTCAACTCAGAGACACATTCTCTTAAAACATGCCTGTGTTCAGATCATAAAGGGCCCTGTGCTATGTGTTCTTCCAGCCCCCTACGAAAGTATAGGATTCACGTGCTACATTGCAACCATTAGAATTTTACTTTAGTTATCATTCATCAGAACTGGAGTCAAATTTATAAAGAAGATATAAATCTATCTCTCGCTGTCCTTCATCTAACCTATTCCGACCTTCAAATTCTATTTCATCAGTGTGAACCACAATACCTGGCTGAATGATGGAATAAAGTTTGAAGTTAGACAACATAATTACTCTGTTGTTAAAACCCATTAATCAAAGTGAGCTTCCATCCGCCCTCTTGATTATTAAACAATAGAAATATTGAAAGATTGACCTCTCATTCAAATGGAAAGAAAAATGACAACTTTCCCCAAGAAATCATATTCTGGCATTTATTTTCAGTTAAGGTCATGCAACAAATAAATATTCCCAAAAAATATTAATATCATATTTTTTTAAAACTATTAGTGCCATTTATCTGAGATCATATGTGGGTTTATAAAAGTATATTAATTTATCTTTTTAAAATTTTGTTTAGTAATTTTAGTGAGAAAGAGAGGAAAGGAGAGAGAGAAATACATTGATTTGTTTTTCCAGTTATTTATGCATTCATAGGTTGGCTTTTGTATGTGGCCTGATTTGGGATTGAACCCCCAACCTTGGCATATCAGAACAGTTTTCCAACTAACTGAGCTACCCAACCAGGGCTATTAATTTACCTTTTGATCTCTCTATCATTCTTTCTTTTCTCTTATTATCTTTATTTCTAGCTTGTTTACTGATAAAAACCACCTCACTCTTCCCTGATAAATGCTTTTTCTTCATCAGTTCCTCTTTTGTTCTGTCATCTTGGATGAAATTTCATGAATTTGCAGATTGTGCGCTGAATTCCTGTTGACATTTTTGTTTTATATTTTCCAATAAAAGTTCTCTAGAGTCACACTCTTACAAGCTCAACAGTTAAAGAATGATAAATATATTTAACTTCTCTACCTTATTATCACACATTATCCACTTCCTGTCTCTCTGAGCTATTAACAAAACTTACTTCATATGTCTTCACATGTGTCTTGTTCTCTTGCCACTGTCCCCAACTCCTAATCCCAATCCACTTTTCTTCATTTAATTCATCTTTCAGCCTATGAGACAAGATGTTCTAGGGATATTCCCTGAAACCAGTTTTGTATATTTAAACTATAATGAATTGTCTTTAAACTTTCTCTAAATGGCACTAATAGTTTTAAACAAAATTTTCTATATTTAGAAGCATATTTAGTCTTTAAATTATATGGAAATTTAAACTTGTTCACTTACATTTTCAGCCTATAACTGTTGAGTTTGATTACAGTACTGTCCAGAATCCTTCAGTGGTAGAGCAAATGGAATATATTATGATAGCAAGACAATTCTACAATGGAGATTTGTACATTTTGAACTGGAAAATTGTCACAGATAAACTCTTAGAATAATGTGCTATAAAGTTTTATTTTCACAATGTTGTTCTTTATGTAGCTTTAAATAATAAAAATCCCTAATCTATCTCTATCTCTATCTCTATCTCTATCTCTATCTCTATATCTATCATATATCTATCTATCATATATCTATATCTATATCTATATCTATATCTATATCTATATCTATATCTATACCTATATCTAATCTATTTCTATATCTATATATAGAAGACTAATATGCTAAGTGTCCAACCGTCTGACCAGGTACTATGACATAAACTGACCACCAGGGGGCAGACATTCGATGAAGGAGCTGCCATGACGCACACTGGCCCTTTACAGAGAAATCTGGAGCCCACAAAGCAACACTCGTCTTCCCCCAAGTGGGACACAGGCCCCGCCACCACCTCAGAGCAACAACCCACCAAATCGAAGCTGACACTGCTGAGACTCCCATGGCACAAAATGCGGCCCAAAATTCTAGCCCAGCCCAGAAATAGTGGCTGTGGCTGCCAGGTAATGACTTCACAAAGCAGCGCCTGGCTTCCTCTCCCTAGCTACTACTAGCCTCCTTGCCGCCCAGGAACATGACTTGCTTTATAGCCAGGTGCAAAAATTTCACACTCCAACCAAATGTCTGTGAAACGTTTTCCCATGTCTCATCTCATTTGATCCTCACAGAAGTCCTGGACTTGGTAGATAGGAGACTCGGTGGAATCCTAGTTTCTTTTCATTAGCCGGAAAATGGAGATTAGAAAGCTTAGAAACTTAACCCTACTGAAAAGAAGTAAAAAATGATGGACCTTGAAAATGACTTCAGGTTTTCTCACTGTGCAGAATATAGTCAAACACCACTGCAATTAAATATTTTACCCTTTGTTCTCCCTGTGTGATCTACAATAATAACAATCTGCTTCATGTTGATATTTATTGCTGTGTTGCTGACAATTACCTGAAAGAGAAGTTGAGGTGCTTCACTGGGCTGGAAAAAGTTTAGCTAAATCAGAAAACAGGTCTAATTAAGCAAGTTTATTCTATATCTATAAAAGGCTAAGTTGACTCATGCATGTGCAATACATATAAAGCTCTCACTGGCGCAAATTACACGCATGTGTTTTGATCTGTCATTGTTGATCGAATTTGGTTGACATTTCTATTATAGAGAAAGGGCAAGTAGCAATATTAAAATAGTTCTTCTAATTAATTTCCTTTCAATGTGCATGAATTCATGCACTGGGCCACTAGTTGTTTTATAAAAATAGCAGTGAAATTTTAATGCATAGACTGAGAAGTGATAATCTTTTCCTTTTATTGTGTTAACATGGACTTCTTTTTTAGGAGGGTTACTGGTAAACTGCCTTATGTGTTCCCCTTGGAATCAGTCGTTGGAGTGACTAGCGTGCCCAGAAAGACATTATCCTCCTGACTACAGGTATTGGTCCAGGTGTGGGCTTGTGACCTAAATGATGACATAAAAATGTCCCTTTCTAGGCAATTACAAGATGCTGGAGAAAATGAGAATCTATGTATTATTGAGGTTATAGACCTTAAAGGTCATAAAAGTCTGAAGCTCCCTGGAAACATCTTGGCTACTCAGCAAGGCTATCCATCAGAAGAACAAACAGAAGGAAACAAATGGGAGATGGTAAGAGTTGCCTGAAGTCACCTCTACTCCAATAACTCAATCACAATACCATAAAAATAATACACCAATTTTTTCGTTTAAGCTGGTTGGGAATAGGCTCCTGACATTTCTACCAAGTGTTTTGATTAGTACATAATAATAAGCTCAAAATGTTCTTGAGCTTTAGGAAATCTATACTTATACTAGGGTAATATGCAAATTGGTTGGGCACCATCACGTAACAACCAAACAGCAGGAGGGTGGGGCAGCGAGCTACACGTGGCAGAGAGTTACAGGAGGGTGGGGCAGCAGGTGGAGAACTACATGAAGGCAGGGCAGTGAGCTACATGCAGCAGAGAGCTACAAGTGGCAGTGGGTGGGGCAGCCAGCTGAGGCAAGAGTCAGCAAACTACTTGTGCACAGATTCATGCACAGGGCCACTAGTATGGAATAAGAAATTTGTTTAGAAAGAGAAGGGAATAATTGGACTATGAAATATTTTTTTTTTGCTTCAACATTTTTTCATTTAAAAATTATATTTTGTTTAGAACATGAAGAGAAAACTTTTGAGGAAGTTGACATGGCCATGTGCATATATTAAACCTGTTGTTTTTTTCTTGTGATAACTCTTATCCACACTTACAGAAAAGGATTTGTACATCAATCACATCAACATTCACCAAAAAGACCACAAGGAAGTAAGAAATGCGTCTCATGCGTGCAGTGAGGAAGTTGACAAGACATATGCCATGGGTGTGCCACTCATGGTATAATGGAAAGATTATGGATTTTGGAATCATAGTAATCATAGAGTGATATGTAGCCACTATGTTATGTGTGTTATCATAACAACATTGCCTGACAGTGATTTTTACCCCTATTTCTAATATGAGAAATCCAAGACTCAAAGAGTAAAACAGTTAACCTAACATATCAAAACTAGAAAATTTGAAAGTAGAAATTTAATTTCAGATTTTTCAGGTAAAATACTTAAATTGGATTTTTTTTTATAGTTTACTTGTTTATTGACCAATGAACCAAAGGGGAGGGACAAATGTGTCATTCTGATATTGAGGGAGAAACAGGAAAGTCAATCAAATAAAATGTGTCAGTAAAAGATCTTGAGTTGAGATGATACAGCAGTTGCCCAAAAAGAGGCATTTTTTGAAACCAAAATCAGCAATAATGAGAGCACCTGCACAAAAAGTATATCTGCTTCACAACTGTATGTAAGTTTTATTCCTTTCTGTGTACTGGATGGCACCGTAAAGAAACATTATCAGGACAATTTCAAAAGAAAATGACATTTTATTTTAATAGCTAGTGTTAAAATGATGTCTTTGTTTTTATCATCTTATATTCAACCTCAACATTTGTTTTATTTATAAACCTACATATCAATGCAAAAAGAGTATCTTTCTAAATTAAAAAAATTTAATTGGTTTCCCTTAATATCCATAAAAAGTTGTCAGAAATCTTTTTCCCTTAGTCTATAATACAGTGATGTATGAGAGGTTCTAGGTTATCACAGTATACCTAAATTCCTTAAGAAGTTGTTGTAACTTCTATACTATAGGGAGCCATGTATAGATTTATGAGCTGTTGAAATTTTATATAGGTTTAAAATGAAAACAGTATGTTGCTCAATAATGCCGAGAATATAGTTTTAATACTCAAAACCACCCTATAAAAATATTGTCCTACCAAAAAAAAATCAAGGTCAAACACAGATGAAATAATATAATTTTAGTTATAAGAATAACTAATAAACTAAAACTTTAAATCAGGTATGATATTAATGTGGCACACAAATCCATTCATCAAAATCAAAATGTGGATAAGCATAGAAACCATGACAATAGTTGCAAGATGGAAATAAACATGTATATAAGAATTATTACTGATAAAAATTTGGCCAAAACTTCTGTGATTTGAAGTTTTATGTAGTAAATAGATAAATGCATTTAAATGCCTCTTTTAAAAAAAATGTAGCTATTAGGGTTTATAATACGTACAAAGGCTCTGCTTTATTGCTAGGCTCCTATAAAAATTATAGAGGCATATTTTCTAAAGAGCAGCAACAAGTTGCAATGCATTTGGAAACTGGTCTCAGTTGAACCATCAATAATTATCCCATTAAGTATACTTTGCACAGTAATTTCTGTCTGCCTTTGTTTTTCCAAGTGGTAAAATAAACTATCTATATATATAAAACCCTAAGTGACCAATCAACCGGTCGACCGTTTGACTGGTTGCTATGATGTGCACTGACCACTAGGGCACAGATGTTCAATGCAGGAGCTGCCCCCTGGTGGTCAGTGTGCTCCCACAGTGGGAGCACCACTCAGCAGCAGCAGCAGCAGGCGCAACAGGCACCAGGATGATTGGGAGTGGCGCAGCGCCCAGGCCAGCTCAAGCTCCTCCCTGAGCTCCTCCCTGGCTGCCTGCCACTTTGCGCACTACTGTATCCCTCAGAGGATGTTGGACTGCTGGTTTTGGCCCGAACCCCCAACATCTCCCAATGGGTTCTGGGTTGCAAGAGAGCACAGGCCAGGCTGAGGGACCCTGCTGGTGCACGAATCCGTGCACTGGGCCTCTAATAGACAGATAATAGAACAAAGTATATGTAGGAAATTTTCAGACTCTGAGGTATATGTTTACTACTCTGGAATAATTGGGGATGAGTTGTACCTCTTCTCAAATGGTAGCGTAACCATTTTTTCTATGCCTTTATTAAATGAGTGCTGTTAATTCTAATGGTTAATATGTTAAATCCCCCATTTGAAAATGCACCCCAAGCATACACATGGGAATTCCTTCAAGTGAGGCACTCTGCAAGGAAACTACTGAGCAAGGCTGTATTTGGAATGTGGTTTCCATGGAAACATCACCTTCCTGTCTCCTTATTTCTCATCTCACTTTTGTTGAAAACTTTACAACTGCTTCTTCTACATATGGCAAAAATCCCATTAAAGTTGAAATAAAAGCACTTATCCTTATTGCATTCATTGGTTCAGATCACCACCAGCTGGAATTTTCTTGGTCTCTGGTTCTACAAACCAACATATTGAGGTCATTCCTGTTTTTTCCTGCTTTTTTTACTGTCACTTGCAAATGATAGAAAATGTCAGTTCATGATGAGCAACAACTCCAAAAAGTGGCATGGCCATCTAACTGAAGGTGACACATGTGGCTCCCATTCACTTGGATGGTTTCATATATACCCAGACATAGTGTGCCTTCAGAAAATGCTGAAGTTGTTAACTTTTGACCTTTGCTTGTGAGAACACTTTACCTCTTCGCTTCCATGGATTATTATAGTTTCAGCCATTTACAAAATCTCAAAATGGACTTTATATTGTAATATTTTACATTTGATTTTAACCAAAATATTATTTTTCAAAAATATTAAATTCTCCTTCTTCTATTATTAATGCCCTCTAAAGTCCAGCACAGAAATGAGAGTTAGAAATGAAATTACAGAATTTCCTCAGTTTTCCTAGCACAAAAGAGATGTAGAAAATGTGATCACAATTGGCTCCCACATCTTCTTAATAACTAGTTTTTAACTGGATGAAAGACCAGTTTCCAAGTGATGTTGATATTAACAAATAACTTTCATTCTGGTAAAATAAGTTATGTAATAGGCTGAAAGTAAATTCTGTTTAATTACATATTTAACTCTTTAACAGTAATCTTTTTTTAATTCTTGAAACAGAGTTTTCCATCATTAAATTTAACAAGAGAAATATCACTATTTACTGAAAAGTAGAAATTACTATATCACACTGAGAAGATATATAAAGACATCATGGAAGCAAAACAACTACATATGTTGAAAATCCAAAAGCATGGGCTACTTATAGTTGAGGCTATAAGACGGTATTTTCTTCTCCAAAATGGTATAAATAATTTTATACGTAGAGAGAAAAATTTTGCAGAAATCTAAATTACAAATAAAATACAGAGAGATGCTAGTGCCTTTTTCTTTACAATTTATCAGGTTTTAATTGGCAAAACATCAACCTCAAAATAAATCAAATAAACATATGTACCAAAAAGAAAAAGAAAATCTGCCTACTGGATAATTTTTATTATTTTAATGAACTATGATAAAAAGAAATGGAATAAAAACCTATTTTTTTCATACCATGGTTATCTTAAACTTCAACAGCTTGCCCAGCCAGCTTGGCTCAGTGGTTGAGCATTGATCTATGAGCCAGGAGGTCATGACTCCATTCCTGGTCAGGGCACATGCCCAGGTTGTGGGCTTGATACCCAGTAGGGTGTACAGACAGGAGGCAGCTGATCAATGATTCTCTCTTATCATTGCTGTCTCTCTTGCTGTCTTGCTCCCTCTCCCTTCCTCTCTGAAATCAATAAAAATATATTTTTAAAATATAAATAAATAAAAAACTTTAACAGCTCATTTAGCTCTACCAAGGTAAAGGAAGTAAACCTTAAGAGAATGAAGATAGAGGACACAGAAACTTACAAGTAGAAAGAAGACTGACTTATTTACTAGAGTTCTATGAAAAATTAAGTTAATGTTTCCTGTTCCAGTTAATATCCCTTATTTCTTCCTCTCTCTCTCTCTCTCTCTCTCTCTCTTTCTAAATACCATTATTACGATTTTCTTTTTAGGTGAATTTTTGCAGTCTCTCACTCCAGGTTTCCTCCATCAAAGGCTGTCACGTTCAAGCATGCCCTCAGTCAGGTTGTGATTGGAAGTCAGACTCTATGCACTTCTCTGTGTGGCCTTGTAATTGCCTACAGGAGAGCAATCAAACATATCAGCTAGAACAATCGCCTGTATCAGCTGGAAACCTTTCTTTAATTTAAGTGAACATACCAGTTTAAACACATTTATTTGAACAGTTGTTTCTTTTGGAAAGAAATCATGTGTCTACCCAAGGTTTCTTGAATTGAAGAATGGCCTGCCTGGTTTTAGTACCAGAATGTGTAGAGATAATCAGAAGCCATGCCTTGTTGCTAAGTGAAAGGATGTGAAAATCAATATTTGGTGACCTCTTTGAGGAAATCTTCAAATCCCAGCCTGTCAAATATGGTTTAGTATTTTGCAGCTTTCCTTCCTTCACAATACACTAAGAATTAAAATGGTAATTTGTATTGAGTAAATAGGCTTCATTTTTAAAAAAAAAAAATTTGAATTGAATGAATGACAATAACTTCAGGTCAGTGTTTTTACTTAGTTCAGCAATAAGAGCAATTATTGTCAGTGACACCAATACACTAGGTAACACAATGTAAATAACTGGTTAGTCTGGAATATAGCTTAATGGAACACTGAGGATTTTGGTAAATAAGAACTGGCAATTTAATAGCATTACTGATTCTCCTTTGATATTATAAATATATACATATAAGGAAAGTGAAAAAAAAACTATATCATTAAATCTTCTCTGTGATTTTTATGTACCCTAAAAACAAAACAAAAAAAATGAAAGGGCTAAAAGGATACAATTATATCCTTTGTTTACCCTGTAAAGATATCTCATTTCAGAATGTACAAAACTGTCCTTAAGTCATTAAACTACTGAGAGGTTTAGCCACTTTTCAAACCGTGTATTAAATAATCACCAGAGATCATCCTTATCAAACCAGATCCTTGGTTTCAAACTCATAATTTTCCAAAAATTGTTAGTGCCTGATAACAGGGCTAGTCTTATTCATCTTTAAATTCTAGCATATTTCTGAAGATATAATAGATATTCAATGAATGCCTCTTTAATGAATCAAAGCACTGGTTCTCTCTCTCTCTCTCTCTCTCTCTCTCTCTCTCTCTCACACACACACACACACACACACACACACACACAATTATAGTGGACATAATTAATCCACTGTTCTTGGGTGGATCTTTGATGTATATTTACAGTATCTCATCAGGCGTATAAACTAGAGAACAGGAGAAGTCATATGTACCATTGATAAATAAATATATTTAATGAGACTTTCCAATATCTCCTCTTCAATTCAATTTGTCATTTTGGTGCTGAATCAAGTGTGTACTTGTTTGATGAATACATTATACTAAGCAATCAGCAGGTTGTGAAGAGTATTATTGCATATTTTCCCAGACTTTTCAAAAAACAATGAGGCAGAAAAGAAGACTTGTGAGATACATTTGCAATACTCTAGCCAAAATGAAGTTAAGCATTTATGTTGCATTAATATCTCATATGTCTTCCTATTTCAGCAAGATAACTATAATATGAACTCTATTTTGCTAGTGTTCTTTAAAGAAATAAAGACAAAAGAGGGTGAAGACACTATATTTATTCTCACTTATTGCAGAGAATGATGCTTGCAAAATCATTTGCAAAATAACAGGAATTTAGGAGAATTGAATTAAGAAACTCATTTTAGCTATCTATCTTTTGCCTGAACAGGAAGAGATATTTATATAATATAA
Organism: Myotis davidii; assembly: GCF_000327345.1. Taxonomy (NCBI): domain Eukaryota; kingdom Metazoa; phylum Chordata; class Mammalia; order Chiroptera; family Vespertilionidae; genus Myotis; species Myotis davidii. The sequence continues at coordinate 2,063,570 of NW_006287829.1, read as the reverse complement.
AAGGTATAGTGGATATTAAACATGTTTTTATTAAATTGTATTAAGATGATGATTTCTCCATACTTTGTCTTTATTTCTCTGAGGTAGAATATACTTCAGAAACACGTATAACTAGAATATCAATTTAATCTTAGTTGAATGCAGCACACATTTAAAAGAATCCCAATTCCAAACCTATTAGTTAGATAATTCCTATTTTAACTCCTTTCTTCCTTGACAATTTTAATATTTAGGCTGAAAATTAAGCATTTTAAGATAAGGATAAATATGTACCATGACTCTGGCAACTGAAATCTAAGTGGATATCTACTGGGCGTGCTAGGAGAGCTTCAGCCTCCCTGATAAATAAAAGGGGCAGACTAAATCTTCAGCATGGCTTGAACATGAATTAACACATGGATCAGTAGCATACATATGACTGATAGGACCTGAGAATGCAGGGATGATGAGACACTACCGGCCACTGCCTATTTCCACAGACTTGCTATTTGGGCAGGCCTTCTATATAAGTTGTTTTGTTATCAAACATTAATTATATTTGTAAGTTATCATTTACTTTATTAATCAATTCTCATACCTGTCTACTAAATTTAGTTCTTAGTAAAAATAGGAAAAGCTAGAGTATGGTCACAGTACTCTTCTTTCCCCCTAAGAAATATTATTAAGTGCCCTTTTATTTTTCAGGTCTATCCCGGGCCTGATGATGCATGAGACAAAAATGAACATATATAAAACACTTTTATCCTAACAACATATCAACATTTACTGACATTGGAAAATATCATCTAACAAGATAAAAATTTTAAATGACAAAACATGTGAAAATTGTATGAATTTGCTCTAAAAAATAATAAAAGTAGAAATCAATACAAATCAATAACTATAAGAAATACAGCAACTTGAAAACATTTTATTAATTGTCAAAATATAATTTAAGTTATAAAGAAAATACAACATTTATTTTGGAAAGTTTAGACATTAATAAAAGTTAAAATATTATATGTGAAAACCCATGGTACAAGGAAGGTCAAAGCTCGAGTCAAACTAAATATATAACTTTAAATACATTATTATTAAGCCAAGGTTGATATAACTAATGTTGGAAGCATTTAAATGAAGAGATTAGTAAATCTCTTAACTTATTAAATAGGATACTGTAAAAAACAAAGGTATATTTACAAAACATAAGTTAGAGAAGAATATGAAAATAAAAACTGTAAAATGAACAAATAAAATTATTGGCCGTTTCATTAAGAAAATACACATAATTAATTAAGCTATGACCACCTGATGAAACACACACACACACACACGCACACACACACAAATTTATTTTATTTTTTTATCTTAGTGTATTGCTAGTCCTACAGAAACCAAAATAAATAAGTAGATAAATAAATAAGTAAAACTATTCTGTAATTGACAGGAACCTATAATATTACCTGTTACAAAGGGCAAAACCTGTCCTATTATGATACATATTATTTAGCCTACCTTGTTTTAGACATCCCTCATACTATATAATAAAAGGCTAATATGCAAAGTGTTCCCTCAGGAGTTCAACCAATTGGGAGTTTGACCGCTCACTATGACATGTGCTGACCACCAGGGGCAGCGCAGAATGAAGGAAGGCCCCGGTCAGCAGTCGGCAGCTGAGGAAGGAAGACCCCAATCAGTCCTGATCGCCAGCCAGGCCTAGGGACCCTACCTGTGCACATTTTGTGCACTGGGCCTCTAGTTTTTATATAACATTGTATTTGACAATGTTAATATTTCTGTGTGAAATATACAATATATTTTAAAATAAAATTAAACTATTAAATTAATATAACATAGTAAATTTTCAAATTTGAAAAACGAATTATCTTCTGCTAGTTTTAAATATCAATAGCAGAATGTTACTAAAAGTACATTAGTTCATAATAAGTGTGGTGTTTATAATTTTACATTTCTGTGTTGAATTTCTACGTCTGAAAGTAAGGAGAATTTTTCTAGAGCTAAAAAAGGAAATTAATCTTATTGTTTTCCAATGGATCCATTTAGGGATGGATATGATGGTGGGAGGTAGAGGGAGGCTATCTGGTAGAGCAATAGAGTGTCTATCTGCCTATTTATCCCTGAATACTTGGTTGATCACTATCACAACCTACTTGTGTAGGAGGAAGTTACTTTTCTTGTCCAGAAAGATCTTTGTTAATTTTGAAGTAGGTAAGAGTGTGGCTGTCAAGTAATTTACAAACTCTAAATGGCTGATTTTTGTAGAATTTCCCAGACTGTCAATTCTTCTCTCATACTAAAGGACACTGGACAATGCCAAATTATATTCGATAAAAAAGAGGTAAACATGCTTCATTTCCTACATTTCCATCCAAGATTTCCTGGAAATTAGAGGTATTGAAACAGGAATTTTAGGGGAACATAGGCAGGTTTAGGGAATTTTTAGAATTGGGGTCCATGGAAAAAACATAGAGCCAAAGACTGGGAAAAGATACATCTCCATAACACAAGGAAGCCAGGTGCAGTTACATTTCCATAAGACAAGGGAACAACAACAGTTGCATTTACATAAGACAAGGAAGCAGCGACAGGTACATTTCCATAAGACAAGGGAACTGGAAGTAGCCAAAAAAGGTCTATATTTACAAAATAAAGAAGGAAGGAAGCCCAGAAGGAATAGGAGGACAATGGGGGGGGAGTGT
>NW_006287829.1:2058668-2060803 GCF_000327345.1 Myotis davidii | reverse complement strand
GAAGCCAGAGGGCCCCTTTCCCCCTCCCCACGTGGAGTCTGTACGTGTTTTTCAATAAATCTCCACCTTTGCTGTACTACCCTCTGTCCGTGGTTTCATTCTTCAACTCTGGCAGACAAAGAATCCGGGTTACAGTCCAAAAATCCCGTATCAGTATTAGCTCATCTCCCACTTCTTGACAACTTCCATGGGACTTTTTGTTCCAGATTAGGTTGAATATATATATTAAAAAATGTGGTTTATAGAAAGGTCAAGGCCATCACAAAAGTATGGAACAAGGAATAAAGGGATTGATAATGTAGCCAAAACCATTGTGTTGCACAGTAAGTGGGATCTCTAGTCTTAGACTTTGATGATGACAGAATTCTCAATGGGTACTGCATCCTAACCTTTGTCTTTTTTCCTCTGGCATCTCCCACCCACATACAGTCTTCATTTCAAGTCCGTCTGTACCTTTGCCTCATCGATGTTCTTGAGAAAACATCTGACTCTTGCATTGGAAGTTTTACATCTTGCCTTTTCCTAACTTTCTGCTATTTTTAGCAATTCCTCAGATTTGGACCACATGACTGCATGTTTTCTTCTCAAAATTTTTGGACTCAAAAGAGAATAAACACTTCCAAGAATGAAATCTAACGCAATGACCCAATTATTCTGTCTTCCTACCAACGAAAGTTATTTTTTTGCGTGAAATAAGCACAGCTTTGGTGACACATTTTTTTAGTGATTCAATTAACTCATACAGAGTTAATGATCTTTCTCCTTTTCATATGGTTCTAGTTTTGTCAGTTAGAAACAAAAGGCATCATTCCCATTATTGTTTTTTTGAAATGAATTTGGATCTTTTCTTTCTCACATAAAGCCTGGCTGAATTACAATGGAGAGTACAGGGACTATTAAGTGTTTTTCTCTCTTTGTTATTCAGGAGAACTGGTAGCAGATCGAGTTAACCAGCTCAAATGATCATATTTTGATTTAAAACCTTCTTTCTAATAGAAGACCTAAGGAAGAAGAGCGTGCTGCCCTCTGTGAATGTTCTCAAATACCCTTTTGTAAGCCCACCCCCACATAAAACCTCTCTCTTATGGAAACTGAAGAAAAGGAAATTTCTCTTCTTAAAAAATGTAAAATGATAGATTTTATTTTTTTCCTAAAAGCATATTTTGTTTATTACAATACATACAATGATGCTTTCACATTACTTCTATATCTTTAAATCTCCTTAATTAATAATTATTTTGGAATAAACAAGTGTCTGTCTACCAAAGTACCATAAATAGGATAAAGAAGTTTATCTGGGTTTCAAACTCTACCAATATTTTTCCCAATTCTTTGTCCATGTATTAGAATTTCCTGAGTGCTAGGATACAGAACTTTTTGTTTAAGAAAGGAAGGGAGGAAGGAAGGAAGAAAGGAAGAAAGGAAAGAGAAGGGAAAAGGAGGAAGAAGAAATCAGGAGAGAGAAGGTGTGGGTGTTATCATACTAAAGGAGTTCTTTTGTCTATCGGTATCAAAGTCCAATAATACATGAGCAGGAGTTTGCAGCAAATGTTGTAATGTACCCCACGAATCACAGAAGGACGCCTCAAGAAGTCGAATTAAAAAGTCACATTTATTGCAATCCGGGACTATGAGGGTCCAGTCCCCAAATCTCATAGCGATAAGGGTGGCAAAACCAGACTTGTATAGGCAAAGATCACAAAGGTATTAATTACATCTCAAGGTTTGGAATGAGGAACCTGGTTTGCAAAAAAGCAGTTTACAGAAGCAGAATTAAGCATGTTAATTATAGTTTTGGGTCTCAGGGACACTGAATTGACAGAAACACCTTATCTCGAGCCCTCGGGTCTTGAGACCACTGAGTTGCCAGGAACTCATTATCTAGAGCCATTGAGGTAATTTAGAGTAATTGTGCTGTCCTGGTCTTGGGACCACTGAGTCAACTGGAACGCATTATCTGTGGCCACTAAAACAATTTAGGATAATTGTGCTGTCCTGTTTCCCAGGTACAGAAGAATGTGCTTTCTAAAACCAGTAAGATAACAATCAATGGGATAGTCATTCAATCGAATGGGATGATGTATACAATTCAGAAAATCAAAATAACTTTTCAATTGTTAAGCCAAACAGCAAAC
>NW_006287829.1:2043454-2058361 GCF_000327345.1 Myotis davidii | reverse complement strand
GGGGGAATGCTTAGAACTTACATTAATCCAAGAAGATATCTTAGTTTGGTCAGCTTTTTACTTGTTGTTAGGAGTGATGATTTCCAAACTTATAAAATGTTGACATTGAAATCTCTCTCTCTCTATATATATATAAAACCTTAATATGCAAATAGACTGAATGGTGGAACAACTGAACAACCAGTCACTATGATGTGCGCTGACCACCAGGGGGCACACATGGAACATGGCAGTCATCAGCCCCGCTCACACCTGTTGCTGGCGCCAGTGAGTGGGGCCGGCCTGCAGCACCATCTGCACGTGGGAGCAGCAGCCTGAGCGGAGCTGCTGGCAGACAGGAGACTGGGGGCTGTGGTGGGAGAGGCAGAGCAGGGGTGTAGAGAATGGGCCAAGACCTGTCCCTGTGCCCACCTCACAGCCCACAGTTCCTTTCAAGGTACATGAATTCATGCACTGGGCCCCTAGTATACTTGTATTGCTCAATAACTTATAATTAATGGCAATAACAGTCTTTTTCAGGAAGTATTTTTTTTAATAAACTTGTAAACTGAATGGGTGATCATTTAAAGGAATTTATGATGCACTTTCATTTATTAAAAAAATTCTTAAATAACAAAATGGACTACTTTCCCTATCTCTTACCCCATTAATAAAACGTTATAGTGGGCTATTAATTTTAGGCACATATTCTGGGGAAAAAATTTCTAAATGAATGAAAACTCAGCACTACAAAATAACAGGCTGAGAATTTTTTTTCTGGCTTTTAATTTAGTGCAAAAGCATTGCCAATGGATGGTCTAGTAATACAAAAAGCTCAATAAATTATTGGTATTTCCCATGAAGGAATTAGATTGATAGAGAGAGAGCATTGTCCAGAGGAAATATAAGACCTGAGCTCTGGACACTTGTCATTATTGCCTGATCTTGGTTGGCCTCACTCATGAAACTGTAGTAAACTATGATTCAGCTGCAAGTTGGACCCATGATCCCACACAGGCTAACCTACTCTGCACCTGGTTATCTTAGAATGCCAAGAGCAAGACCAAAACTTTTTGAGACTTAGATTTATAATGATACAACAGCAATTTCACCACGTGGCTATTAGCCAGATCTAAACACAAGGCCAATTCACATTTCAGGGGAGGAGAAATAGGCTCCAGAAATAAACTACGAAGAATCGCAATCATTTTTGCAGTATTCCACGACCACTTTCCTTCTTTCCTGTCTTCTGTGTCATGCTAGAGTTTTTCATAGGAGTAAAAGCTTTGGGAGAAGATACTTAAGAATTCTAATACTGCATTATTTTTAAGAAGTTTATGAAACACAGTGAAAGAGTTATGAAAGATTTTTTTTAACATTTATGAAAACCATGGTGTATTGATGAGATTTTTTATGTTATAAAAGTGTTTTAATCTAGGAGTGTCAACCCTAAGATTACAGGTACCACAGGGCCCTGAAAGGAAGGAGCAGCGTCATCACAGCCCAACATGTCTTGTTGGAAGATCCAGAGAACATCATCTAAGCTAAACCAAAACTCAGGAGCCGACATTGCTCTACAAATGAATGGCAGGCATCATGTAGAGGAGCCTTTGTATGTTTGTGTGTTTAGGGAGGAGGGGCATATTGTTAACTGCTGGCTGCACATGGTTATTGATCTTCCATCAGAAATGGCATGTGCCCATACCCAGAAAATTTCCTGAGCCCTATTTTAGCTATTCTGGGTTCTAAGTGCAATTCTTGGGGTGCCACAAGGAAAATAATTTAAGTCCCTCATGGAGGATGGAGTTTCATGAGAAGCTTTATTGATGATGTAAAATTAAGGGGACTCCCCTCTCAGGTCTCATCTCTGTCCTTCCTTCCATGGAAAAAGTCCATTATTTTCTTCATCAGGGCCAGAATTAAGGCCACTGTGCAGTTTATTTTCCATATTACAAAACAGTCGAGTCCAGCATCTGGCTAGCTTAACTTATATTCCCATTGCAGTCCATTAGGCGTGGGGTCCACATGGCCATGAGTCATGTGGCTGCTTAAGCCCACATGGCTAGAGAGAGAGAGCAGGCTAGCACACTGGCAAGTATGGGTCAAGAGAGAGCAAGAGCACAAGGGGAGAAGAAAGTATTTGGGGATTTTGACCAGGAGCTTTTTCAAACTAACCAATTAACTCTTCACAATTTTACATGCTTCTGATGAGGTCCACCCCTCAGCCAATCTATTATTTCCCAGGCTGGACAGACAGGCAAGAACCTTCCCTATGTCATCCAGACTTCATTGCCCATGTGGCTATCTCCCTCTTTGTCCAATCTTTCCCTCCAGTGACTTGCAGGGAAAGGTTCCCTGGGGAGCATGAAGCTGTAGCTTGCTGGCAAAGCTGCCCAGATGATCATTCTTATGAGGTCCAACCTCCTTTTTTCTCTCTTTCTATTATTAATAATAATAATTATCCCATTATGATGATAATAATAATAGGTCCATGGTGTTTTTAGGAGAGGTTATAGAATTGTAGAAGATGAAGATCCAGGCCCCTGGATTTGAGTGACACTAAATGGTGATACAATACACCCATATTATATGGTTAACTTTTGCTTTTCCATTGATTTTTAGAGAGAGTAGAAAGGAGAGAGAGAGAGAGAGAGAGAGAGAGAGAGAGATCAATTGGTTGTCTTCACACATGCCCCAACTAAGGCCAGGAGTGAGCCTGCAACGGAGGTACATGCCCTTGACCAGAACTGAGCCTGAGACCCTTCAGTCTGCAGGCCGATGCTCTCTCCATTGAGCCAAACCGGCTAGGGCTAGCTGGTTAACATTTGGATTGTATTTCATATTTTCCAATTTGTCTTATAAACTTAACGAGTTATGTGGGTTATTTCCTCCTCAATGTTTAAAAGACTCACTCATTTAAATATGGTAATTCCAATAAAGATAAATAATTTGGGAAAGGTAAACTAAGGGCCAAGCACAGATAGCTGGCCACATATAGCATGATGTTTCTGTTTAGGGCCGTCAGTGGCAAAAGGAACAGGGTACACGGAGGGGAAAGGAAGCACAGAGAAATTTTGTCCTTTGGAAAAAATATGCTTCATTAGGTACATAATACAATCAAGAATAAAGGTTCTTTCATTCAGTGAACTCAACAGATGCTTAAGCTTAAATGTGAGTCTTACATTTTGGCAAACTGTAAAATAATATCCATTATAAACTGTGTTATTGGGTTGATTTCTGATGAAATCTATCAGAAAAGAAATAGAAAGAGTTGAATTTTAAAAAGTAATGAAATACAGCAATCAAATTAAAATTAACACCACTTTCTCTTATCAAGTCTAACAGTTAACTTAAAGCATGAGACACTATTGAGGTCTAAATATAAGTGAGGAAGGAGTAACATTGCTTATTCTATACATAAGCTAGGGTAATGACACAGTGATAATAAGAGTATTTTGCATTTAAATGGTGTCTTATTTGTGGAAACCTTTTGTTTCAATGACAATTATCATTTTCAGAATGCTTCTCAAATGAAGATAGGTAGAAAGAATATTATCCTTGTCTTGAAATGAAACTCAGACTAGAGCTAAAATGCATATTAATTTTAATTCATTGGGGCTTGTATTTTCTAGAGTTCATTCAATTACCTGTTAAATATTTTGGGAAATTGGAAATATAAATTCCTTGAAAATATATGTTTTAACCTACTTTGGAACTAGATGAATACATAACCTTTAACTTGACTTTATAATTTTGAAATCCCAAAATGTTTATAAAAATTACTAAAACTATTTCTTGTTGTAGGAGCATTTCTGAATCAATCATAAAAAATATTATATTGCAACTTAAGACACAGAAAGAAAAACAACCCAAATCTCTCATAGAATTCTAAGGAATATAATATGATTTCACATTGAATAAATTTCTCTTTTCTTCCTTCACTGATGATTATGAATTGAAACTGGGATCTATAAAATGTCTGCAACCTATATCATTTTACATAACTTACACTTAGAGTGAGGAATTCAGGTTTGGTTTTGCTCCAAGTTGCTTAACCTTTCCCTCAGTTTTCTGCTATGAAAAGTTCTTATATCCATCCTTTATCTCCTTTCACAGTTTTAGACTAAAATAATGGAAAATATTTTTTAAACTTTAATATTATAAAAATATAAACAATTGAGTTACTTCTTCTACCATACTTTTAACTATGAGAGCACTCCAATATTTCCTTGTAACTCTCATGCTTCATTGACATCACAAGATATTTATTCTAGAGGCACTGAACCAAGAAATTCTCAGCTCTGTAGATTTCCATGCCTAAAGTCACCTTTACAATCTTCCCATAAAACTGATGTAATATAAATTATTTTCACATGTGCTATTTCATTGATAGAATAAATAAATATTTTCATTGATAAAATTAAAAAAATATATACAGACAAATGTTTCCTGCTATAGGGACAATCTAAATAAAAAGTAGATCAAAATTAATAAGCAGTTAAATGAAAACAAGTAACTACTAAAGTCAGGACACTGGTACTATCCACTCAGTGCAATGACCTTCAGCAACACACTCCACTTTGCTGGGGCTGGTGTTCTCTTTCCTGATATTAAATAGTTACCCTAGATAATGGTAAGGTCTCCTCTAGCTATAAATTCTGTGAAGCTTTACGGCGTTTTCGCACAATGCTTCATATTTTGTTGACAGATCAGCAGGGAACTTCACACTTCATTGGAAATCCATTAAAACAATTACCATGTCATTAGTGAAGACTTTTAATTATGAGCTGAGTAACCTAAAGTATTCACTGTGATAGGCAAGATTAGCTCTGTGAGCATGTGCTACATTGGGAGGCACAGAGTGGAAGCATTTTCCTTCCCAGAATTTGAAACTGTCATTCACGAAGCAGTCAGCGGTGTTGATTAAACATGTCAGCTGAAAAGTCAGAGAATGGGGAAAATTGATAACCTTTCGTATAGTTTCATGACTAGAACACCCTCCCCCTAGTGAACGGAACCTCGTTTCACTTAGCCTGATTCGATGAGAGAATAGAGGGTGACAACACTAGGAAGTGACATTCCAAAGATGACACGGAGGAGAAAGGAAAAGGGGTACATCCAAATTCATCGCTAAAATAAGGAGATCAGAACCATGATTATAATTCTGCTGAACTAGCATTTGTAGCAAAGTCCTAACAATGGCTCCCTGCATGCCTGTTGTCGTTTTCACATATTGTGTGCATTCATTAAAATAAGACGACTCTCCACATAGCCCAAGCCATTGGTCAAGTAATGAATATTTTTTTCATCTCCTTTTTAAACTAAAATGGAATATCTGTAATATACAAACCTAAAGCCAAATATATAGTCTAGAAAAATGGCTGTTATCTGACAGATTCACGGTAGTACTGAATGTGACTGCGTTTTCCTCATATCCTTCCTTGCCTTATATTCAGAGAACTTTTACTTCTTCCCCTTACAGAAAATTCCCCTGCCATCCACAACTAGAAAATGGAGATTACCCAGGGCTGAATTCACTGTTGAAAGTATTATATAGGTCCTCCCTTTTCCCCCCATAAACCTCTTCCAGCCTGCCCCCTCACCAACCCCTGCCCCTAGGCCCTCACCACCCCATTGTCTGTGTCCACTGGTTATGCATCCAAGTTGATTGATTGATCTCTTTCCACCTTCCCTCCTCTGCCTTCCCTCTGAGGTTCAATAGAGAAAGTATTATATAGGTCCTCCTTTTCCCCCCATAAACCTCTTTCAGCCTGCCCCCTCACCAACCCCTGCCCCCAGACCCTCACCACTCCATTATCTGTGTCCACTGGTTACGCATACAAGTTCATTGATTGATCTCTGGGTCTATTTTTTATCATCAGTTTATTTGGTTCACTGGATTACACATGTGAGTGAGATCATGTGATACTTATCTTTCTCTGACTGGCTTATTTCGCACAGCATAATACTCTCCAGGTCCGTCCATGCTGTTGCAAACGGTAAGAGTTCTTTCTTTTTTATTGCCATATAGTATTCCATCGTGCAAATACATTCTTTTTCACTTCTTTTCTTCTCACAATTTTTCTGACTGTTTAATTAAAACTATTTTACTTCAAGATAATATACAAGCTAGTTTAATAGCAATAGAAACAATGATTTCGTGAGACTGAAAGGAAGCATGAGGTAATAATTTTAAGTATGGGCCCAGGAATTACATTTTCTCAATCTTGGGTCCTTTGATTTACTCTAGAAAATGTGTCATAGTATCTATACTTCCCTAACTTTTTTTTTCTTCCTGTGTAAAATCAGAAGTCCCTATAAACCTGGTTTATAGTTAGTGCTCAATCCATATTAGCAAGATAACGCTTTATCACAAAATCTAAATATATGTTGGACTCTAAGAACTAGGAGCCAAGTACCAGGAAGATTCTAGGATCTAAAGTAATTTCATTTCTTCATCTCTTTTTTTTAAGTTTATTTTTTTCTTTATTGATTAAAGTATTACATATGTGTCTTCATCTTTTTTTTTTTTACCTCTATTGTAGTCCATGTGATATTTTTAAACCCTACTTATTTTTCCACTTGAAATCTTTCAATTATTTATCTCTTACTGAATAATATACAGCGCTAAATCATGCCTTGAAAAGGACTTTGGTAATCGAAGTTTAGAATATCTTTCCTGCATCATTTTCTATCACTTGCCATCACTGAACTTGAAAACTCTAGTACTTGTAGATGGATACGTGGGTTGTGCCATATACCTGTGTCTCCTCCTGGTATATCCTTACCTCTGTGTCCACCTACTGAGAACCTATATGTTTTGTTTCATGTTTTTAAAACATTGTTGGAGGAGGTCACTGGGAGGACATGTCTGCCAGTTGATCCTGGAGCAGAGAGGCTCCTCACCTCCTCCCTTAGAAGGCCTGTTCCACCCACCATTCCCACACTATGAGCTGTCTCAAGGACATGGCCTTGATAGAGTAAGGTATTGTGTAGACCATGTGAATTAAATACATGACTGAACCCAGGTACGACTTCTATATAAACTTTTATGATTCTTGCAGATAGGGTCAGAGATTTACTTGTCTCTTAGGTGTCCAAGACAAGCCTTGTATGCTAGAGTAAGTTCCTTTCCTTATTATACCTACCACCTTCCAGTCTGAAGTGGTCTGACTTCTACTTTCGTCTATTTTTGTCCTCCCTATATGGGGACCAGTTTATAAAATAACAAAAACAGTAACTTATTTTGGTCAGGAAATTTCCCAAAATTAAGATAGGATTTGAGGTTTACCTTATGGAGTCCATAAAATAGGAACTTAAAAAAATCGAATAATTATTTTAAAAATAATTTATATTATTTTATAATTTAATTGCAACTTACAAAAGATCTTTGCATTGAGGAAATATTTTTACTAATAAATAGTTATTTTAGTAAGAAAATTATCAGTAAGCCTGATTTCTTCTTTTTAAATCTTAGTTTAACTTTTTTTATGATAGAGTATTTAAAATATAACACTAATCATAATACCTTTCTTAGCTAAATAACATTCCTTACAAGTAAACGTACACAGCACTTTATCTAAGTTGACTTTTGGGGGTAAAGTAACAGGCAAAGGATTAAACTTCTTAACCAGATTGATATCAGCAAAACAAAGATATAAGACAGAATAAAAGAAAGTAACATGGGTTTTCAGAAATCACTAGATATCACCACATTTTGAACATGAGTTCATTTTCTTCCTATAAACAACTTTAAAACTCATAGACATATACATAGAACTATAATAGTCTTACAGCCAAATAAATGGATAACTGAAAATAAAATGCTTAAAGAGTTTTAGTTGTAAGATCTTTCTTAAAACTAAGGACAGCATAGATTTTTGATATTGCACACACAATACTTTTTGTGTTTATATTATTTGAAAATGTATAAAATTTACTGATTCTTTCTCTATAAAATTAAAAAACTTATATGATCCAAACGTAATGTTTTTAAGACGCAATGGCTCACTAAACAAAATAACTATATATAAAGAAGGTGCTGCCTAAATGAACATTTCTAAAATTCTATAAATTAAACATATTCTATGATTTTTAGGATATTTGATAACTTATGACTTAGAGAACATTAAGTTATAATTCCCCATATATAAACTGTTGTTACGAATTTTTGGATATATAAATGTTAAGCATTGTTATTTTTTCACACATTGAGAAATGAAAGCAAAGAAATGGTATACATATGCTTTAATATGGCCTTAATTTTTATGTGAAGTAATTGTCCTTTTATCTTTTTTATTATGGTCATTGCTTATTTTGCATTTTTCTACGTTTTTCTTTGTATTTCTCTCTCTCTCTCTCTCTCTCTCTCTCTCTCTCTCTCTCTCTCTCACACACACACACACACACACACACACTTAGGTCCCTCTTTTATTTGTCCTGCATCTTTTATGCTTTGCTTTTCCCTCTTCTGGTACATTTGCCGATGTCTATAGAAACAGAAGGATATCAGAAGTTCATACTTTGAAAATGCATTCTTGTTCTTAAAAGCACATTAAGGACCACTCTATCTTAGGTTATAAATTATTCTTTCTACCAACCTGTGGTTACATAAAAGCCTATCATAATTTTTATATACTATTTAGAAAGAAAATATAGAAGACAATAAAGAAGAAAGAAAAGAGGAAGAATACAAAGGGGAAAGAGGAGAGGAGGGAGCTTTTAGACAAAGACAATGCAGTGTGCATAGTAAGGAAAATCCAATGGAAAGCTTGGTCCCACTCCACCATCTATTACGGGTTAGAAAGCAATAGTTGAGAACAGAGCTATCTTGGGCACAATGTTATATTGTGTCTCCTGTGATCAGGTCTTACACAGTCACCTGTTTGGGGGCATGGAGGTCATAAAGAATAATCTCAGCATCCTAATTTCAGCATCATAATTTCTGCTCTCAAGAAACTCACCATATCAGAGACACCCTACATTGTTGTGAACGTATCATAGCAAGGTGCAATAAGTACTAGCAGGATACAACGGACTAAGGAATTTGTTCTTTCCAGAACATTATGAGATTTCCAGTGTAGGAAGAGGTATTTGAGTTGAAATGTGAGGAATGATAAGATTTCTCCCAACAAAATGAAGAAGGCAAATTAAACAGTCCAAGCAAAAATGATAAATATAGAGCATATAATGTTAAAGGCAAAATAAAACAGACAAGCAAAACAGAGATTTATTGGAGGAGAGTGCCAGATAAATCCAAATTAGATTATATAAAGGTGTTGCTAATACTGGATCTGTGTTCAGGTTTGTCGTTTCATGGTGTTTTTTATATTTTAGGAGTTCAATAAATATCGCTGAGTTCAGTCATTGAAACAAGTTCATCTAGTTCCCACATTATGCTTTATACCTTTATGCTTCTAAAAAGTATATTATATACTAAGGTTAGTTCTATATTTTTAAGTTAATCAATTGCTTTTCCAGGACTTTTTTCTATCTTCAATCTGTGCAGAGCTTACTGCTTTTCTTGGCTCTACCTAGACCAGAACCACATTGCCAGAGCTGGTCAGCATGTGTTTCATAACTTGCACACAATTTTGGACAGCTTGTTGGCATTGCTCCCTTGCATGCCACGATGATTGGGCACTACATATGTTGGTTCTGCTCTGTGTTTTAATACTATTCATTGTATCCAGCATGTTCACAGCACATTCTAGCTCTTTGGTTAGCAGCTGAAATGAACTGGAAAATAAATTAATGCTTATAGAGCACTCACTATGACCTATCTCAATTAATTATCATAAAGCTTTTAATTGCAGAAAGAAATGGTCATAAGAAAAGGTACTTTGCACCAAATTATACAACAATGCATGATTATACTGAGACCTAAACAAGTTCTGTCAAAATGAAGGCATTTTCTCTACATTGAGCGATTTTTTACTGAGAGGAATTTAATGTAAGAATTCAAAACACACAGGGAGTGTCAAGATAAAGGGTATAGAAAATATGATCCATTGTATCTTCCAGGATTCCTCTTTATAAAAGGAGAAGAGCTTAATTGAGTTAATCACTAAAATCTAGTAATAACTCAGGGACAAACTGGAGCAAATGAGGAAAAAAAAACACCTTATCAGTAACTGGCAAAAAATATAAGGCTATTTAGGAGCAAGCATGATAATGTTTTTATTATGCAAAATGTTTCACTAGGGCTAGAACAGTGGGATTATAGTATATGAAAGAAAGAGGACACATGCATTTGTCATACTGTAATATTTTAAAGCTTTAATTAAAAAATCATTTTGCAATATCTTAAAACTGAATTTGAATCTATATCAAAGATATGGTGAAGAGGGATATAAAAGCATGAGGTTACCTAGTTCAAAAGAGAGGGAGAACCTGGAAATGAAATAACATTTTAGGAAATAGTAAAAAATAATTGGCCGTTATATAAAATCTATGCATTGTGTATAGTGCTACTCTGCATAAAGTATAAAATATAGAATTATTCTAGCAATTGCTTTTGCATATTTATATCCATTAATAATTCACTTGATGATAAAAATATTTGTGTCAATTATTAAATTATAGAACATAAATACTTTGAAATTCTATTCTATAAATAAAAATAATAAATTATAATTATTAATTTGTTTTCACTGCTTATTTTCGTTCCAAGATGGATGAAAATTAAGGAAAAAATTATTTTGAAACACTAAATAGAAGAATCTGTGTGTTTGTGTATGTGTGTGTGTGTGTGCCTGTGTGTGTGTGAAAGAGAAAGAATTTTTATGCTAAAAGTATAGTATATATGTTAATAAAATCACATTTTATCCTAATTCTCAGAAATATAAGTTATTGAACTCTATCAGTCTGAACCTTTCTTTGCCTCACAAATAAATCTTTCCCTTAGTTTTAACATCTTCCCCCCTTCCCTGACTTTTTCTGATTCTCATTAAGCAGTTAGTTCTGATACTATGCCTATGACCTAGACAAACAGAATTCCTGACCCAAATTTGACCAAGCCATATTTTGTTTTATCTAGTTGAATTCTGTATTGCTGTAGTGAGATTTCAGACTATTACTTAATATAGTTAGAGTGAACTCTAATTTGGAATACAAAAGCTCATCATTCACTAAGGAATTTCTTTCTACTATTCTCAAAAAGAACAGATGTTTTATATGGACTTTTATAAAACTATCCCTCCCCACCCCCCAGAGGATTTTTATCTTGACTAACAGCATCCGTTCATCTCCTAACCTGCCCTTCTGATCAATACAATAAAATTCAAATCCTATGAAGTCGACCAATTAAATTCTCTATTAAAAAATGAGGGAAAAAGATTAGTGCCAAAATCAAGGAAATGTGTAGGGTTTCCAGATAAATATCCTCTTATTCTCTCAGTCACATGCAACCTTTGACACTATATTTGAAATAAAGGATTTGGACCAGCCAGGAAACCATAGGCCTTTCCTCATTATTCTCTCCTTCATCACAAAATAATGATATTTTTTCTTAAGTTACTGTAGTTTCATAGAGCAGAGTGGCTTTTAGATCTGGATCCAGATGAGATAAATCTGGATCTCCATATAATGTGCTCAGGATCCTTGGCAGGAATCACTCTGTCTTCATACTCCTGAAAATATGACTTTGGTTTCAGAATGCATACAGTATAAAGTATGTGAAGAATGGGTATGGGTAACTCTATTCTGGAGAAAATGGGAATAGCCTTATAAAGAGATGTAACATCTAAATCCTATATAATAAAAGTGTAATATGCAAATTGTCCCTTTGACAGGGAGCGGGACCAGGCAATGGAAGGGAGGGATCCCCGGCCAGAAGCTGGCAGCAGCTAGGAACCCTACCAGTTCACGAATTTCATGCACTGGGCCTGTAGTAAATAAATAAAATCATAGAACAGAAAAAGAATTGTTAGTGAAACACTGGTAACATTTAATAAGATCTGTACTTTAGTTAATTGTACTGAACCAATGTTAGTTTCCTGGTATGGATCATTTTAGTATAGTTATGTAAGATGCTGATCTTGGGGGGAGGGGCATGAAAAGGGGTACACAATAACTTTCTGTACTATTTCAGCTACTTTTCTGTGTTAAAATTAATTCAAAATTTAAAAGTTTAAGAAAATAAAATGATAAACTCTATATTATTATTGGTGAATCAATTTGTAAGTGGAGAAGGAAATCTAAATCAGCACACACACAAATCTCAACTTTTAGTTATCTTTTGATTATGAAATTACAATGTAGCACATTTTATCAGAAGTGAGGTGGACATTAAAATGGAACAATAACATTTCACATAGCTGTCATACTGATAATTAATTGTCATACTGACAATTAATTGTACTTCTCCTTACTATATAAAATAGTTTCCAGTAATTTGCTTTTCATTTTGAATGTCTAGGAAAATAATCTTCAGTAATACAGTAGAGGTGTTTTTTTTTTAAGACAAGGTCTTTATCTACAACTTCTTACCAGATGATAAAATTGATTAATTGAGACAACACAATTAGAACCCTGTCTGGCATGTAATAAGCATTATACAAGTACAGCAGTTCTTTTAATTGCTAAAGAAAAACCAAAAGTAAAACAAGCCTCTTTAAAAAAAAAAAACTCTACTGTATTACTGAAGATTATTTTCCTAGACATTCAAAATGAAAAGCAAATTACTGGAAACTATTTTATATAGTAAGGAGAAGTGCAATTAATTGTCTTAAATAATTGTAATTACATTTAATAAACATCAGACAATATTCTGAGCTCTAGGAATATTAAGAAGAAGAACATCCTAGCCTAAACTTTCACAGGGATTACACTTTACTGGACAGATTTTTTTTTAATAGCTGGTTTATTTTGTGGAAAATAAATCATAGATTCTCTCCAATCGGAGTAAGTGGTCTTCTTTCAGAAGGGATATACCATAAGCTGCATGATTAAGCACATGGAATGAGACCAACTTGGGTGAAAATCCTAGTTCTTTCATAAAATAGTTTTGAGACCTGAATGAGTTTGAAAAAGTGATCAAAGCAATCTTTTAATTTGTAAAATTGAAATATTATTATTTAGATTATAAGAATAAAATAGGGATTAATTTAATGTATATAAAACAATTTATTATATTGCCTGCACATATTATTAAAACATAGAAGCAATCAATAAGTAAAGTCTAATAAATTTTAATAGTGATGAGTAAAACTTAAATAAAAACACATCAGATATAAATAAAATAGACTGTGATGCATATCAATGATAAAGGAATAGAAAATGAGATATATAATTACTTCAAGTACTATGATAAAAGATTATAACCTATGAATTATAAATTAATTTAAAAATTCAATTGACTAATTAATTTTATTATTGTGGTGTAATTAATATTTGTGAAGAATTCCCAAAATTATGAAAATGCATGAATATATAATTATAAGAGTAGATGCCAGATATTCAAATGAAAGATTTTAAATCCAGTCTATGAAAATTTTTATAGAAATTATTTATAGTGAATAAAATAGAAGCAATCACAATATTTATAATAGTTGGTCCAGCCCCAGCAGGTTCAGGGGTTCCCGAAGGTGTGGACAGAGTTGGGGAAGAAGGAATGACACAGGGACAGTGTTCAGTTGATCAGCATAACCAGGTTCTCTAGCCAGGTTCTCTAGTCAGATTCTAGCCAGGTTCTCTCTCTATTGTCCTGTTATATCTGTATTTATACCATTTCATTTTAATCCTATCCATTCTATTCCAAAGGTTAGGGCATTTGTTATCTCCATTCCAAGGTCACTACTCTACTTTTCTTTTAAGCTACAAGGAAGTAACTAAAGGAGATTATCCTAAGTAAAGATTATTTAGCCTAAGCATGATTGTTTGTAGTTAAGGTGATTAACTAACCACCAGGCACTTAATTAAGGGGTTTTACTGATTTATTCCCTTCCTTAGTCCTGTTAATCCCTAACTCCAGGGATAAATCCCCACCTGGGGAAACAACATTTCTCAGAGAGGTGACCTTAGTTAAAACACATAGCGCTAAGAAGGGGAGCAAACATATTAAGAACAGTATGCCATATATGCCAGGTCCCTTGAAACATATGCTGTGCAGATGTTTCTTCCCTGCAGTGACTGTGTCAAGCAGCAAGGATGGACCAGCTTCCGGCAAATTCCCACTTTTTTATTTTTTAAATGACAGGGTGTGTAAATCAGTGGCCACCTCTAGGATTGGGTTGTTTAAGGTTCAGAAGAAGACTGACAAGTAATGACAGGGAGCATAGCTATAAACATAGTGGATGGAGTGCACACGGAGCCTTGTTCCTGTAGAAGGTTGCTGGCCTCTTCAGTCAAGGATTTCAGCTGTCCCCAGGTCGGTGGTTTGGTTGTCCTTGTTGATCTGGTTAGTGGGCAGTGTCACTGGTGATGGGCTTCCTGCAGCATCAGCACGTTGGGTCAATGGGTCCATCAAGGCTGAGCTTGATGGTGGTGTTGATGTTCGGGGAGGAGTCAGCTGTGCCCTCTGGGTCAGCCGATAAGGATGATACCGGGGAGTAGGAGGGGGAGGCGGAGACGGTGGGCATAATAAAGGGGGAATTTGCCGGAAGCCAGTCCATACTTGCTGCTTGACACAGTCCATGCAGGGAAGAAACACCTGCACAGCATATGTTTCAAGGGACCTGGCATATATGACATACTGTTCTTAATATGTTTGCTCCCCTTCTTAGCGCTATGTGTTTTAACTAAGGTCACCTCTCTGAGAAATGTTGTTTCCCCAGGTGGGATTTTCCCCCTGAAGTTAGGGAGGGAATAAAACCCCTTAACTAAGTGCCAGGCTGGTAATTAATCACTTTACGAACAATCACGCTTAAGCTACATAATCTTTACTCCCTGGAATGGAGATAAGAAACGCCCTAACCTTTGGAATAGAGA
>NW_006287829.1:2041448-2043269 GCF_000327345.1 Myotis davidii | reverse complement strand
TAGACACAGAACCTAGAGATCGAACATGGCAAAAGATCCTGGACAGAAACTGGCAACAGAACCTAGAAACAGAACCAAGCGAGAGAACCTGGCTGAAGAACCTAGAGACAGAACCTGGCTACAGAACCTGGATAGAACATGGCCAGAGAACCTGACTAGAACCTGGTGACTAAACCTAATAAGAGAACCTGGCTGGAGAACCTGGCTAGAACCGAGCTGGAGAACCTGGCTAGGCTGCTGATCAACTGAACACTGTCTCCATGTCATTCCTTCTTCGCTGACTCTGTCCACACAACACCCTGTACCTACTGGGGCTGGACCCCAACAGTTAAATTTTCTGTAACTGAAAATAAGTAATAGTCATTTACATGTACTACAAAGAAATACAATGTGAACGTTATAGCTAAGCCATACACTAATATATCATAGGTGGGGGGAGGAAAGATGGACTTTTATATTTATATGGGTAATATCCAGAAAACAACTGAAGGGGAGAAAGGTCTCTTCAAAGAAACAAAATTAAGATGGACTTGCATTTTTCTTATTTAAATTACCTGGAGCACATAAATAAATTTTTGAGAGTTTTAAGGGATAACTGAAGAATTTTCTAAGAAGATGTTAATAAAAATAATGACAATAATGATATCTGTGTTACTTTTATGGATAAAAATGAAAATAATGCATTAGAAAAATAATAATTATTATAATCCACAGGTGATTTTGTGTCTCTTTTATGAAGAATATATAATTAAATCCTCAAAAAACAATCCTAGGAGTTGGATGGATATTAGTTTTAGATAGGTCAATTGCCTATAGTTATACTAATAGTAAAATCCAATCCTGTATTACTATAACAGTAATCAAGTATCTATTTATATGGAAAAGCAATAATAGAACTATATATATATATGCCTAAGTGACCATTACGACAGAATGACCGGAACAACAAAAATGACCTGTCACTATGATGCGCACTGACCACCGGGAGGCAGATGTTCAACACAGGAGCTTCCCCAGCCTGCAAGCCCTGATAGCTGATGGGGCTTGCCGGCCAACCTCTTGGTCCCTCTCCCCAGACAGCAAGTCTCGATCACCTGATGGAGCCAGGTGCCTGGGCTGGGACAGGGAACCAGGGATGTGTGGCAGCAGACGCAGCCCCTTTCCCAGGGGGGCCAAGGGCCAGCTCCCTCCTTGGGGCCGGCGGTCAACGCCCCGGGTCCCTCTTCCTACCCCCCCTCTCGCCCCAGACAGCAGGTCCTGATCACTTAATCAGGGCCGGGCCCCAGGCTGGGACAGGGAACCAAGGATGGATGTCGGCGGACTCAAGTGCCGAGGGAAGGAGGAGAGGGGGAGATGGGGAGGTGGAGAACCGGGCAGTGGTGGTGTGTGGGCGGCGAGGGAAGGAGTAGGTGGAGAAGCAGGGACCTTGATTGGCCTTGATTTCCAGCCAGGCCTAGCGACCCCACTTGTGCACGGATTTTGTGCACCAGGCCTCCAGTATTATCTATAATAATAAAAGCATAATATACTAATTAGACCAGACAGCCAAAAAACCTTCTGGATGTCATTCTGGAAACAGCAAGGATGGACTGGCTCCCGGCATCTGGATGTCCTTCTGGATGGAGCCGCTGCAGCGGGGGCCGAGGCAGAGGTGGCTAGGGTTGATCAGGTATTCTGGATGTCATTCTGGATGTCCTTCTGGATGGAGCCGCTGCAGCAGGGGCCGAGGCAGAGGTGGCTAGGGTTGATGAGGCAGGCAGGCGAGCAGTTAGAGGTGATCAGACAGGCAGGGAGAGGGGGTAGGGGGGGTGCGGGAGGCCG
>NW_006287829.1:2039801-2041279 GCF_000327345.1 Myotis davidii | reverse complement strand
ACCCCCCCCCCCCCGCATGCATGATTTCATGTACCATGCCTCTATTCAAATATAAAAGCATAAATAGGATGCTTTGCCTATTTACCCTTCTTCATGTGATTATCTGAAAACATAATTCTGTGAAGAGATGAATCACAATTGAGAAACTCATACATCGGAAAGTTTTAGAAAAATATTGGAAAGTTATGGTTTAAAGAACTAGAATCTTACAAAGAAGTTAAGAGTTTAAGGGTCACACTGGCTAGGGGTAAAAGTCTGGTTCTGCTAAATAATGGTTCTAGAAACTTGGTAAAGTTCTTTGAATTCTGATTCCAGTAAATTGGGAATAATAATACGACCCACCCCATATACTGAAAAAACAAAGAAAAAAATTGTTAACATTCTTAGAATAGGGCCAGATATGTTTTAGTTCTAAATAAATGTAAGCTTATACTATTATTACCAAGTCTGGGAAATGGTTAGACAAAGAAGCATGTCCAGATGGATTAGGTAAGCATTGCCACAAAATTTAGATTATAAACGTCAACAAAAATTATTAAAAGGGAATTAACTCATTAAACAAACTTAGTTAAAGTCATCATCTCAGGGTCAGGCTTGAAAAATTCCTTTTAGACAATTTGTTTATGCAATATATTGTCATTTTCTCAGATTATTTTCTTCATGGAGTCTTTTAGTAACTTGTGCGTCCATAATTAAATTATTTTATACTGATGTTATAAATTGTGCAATAAGAAGAATCTAATATCCAAGTAAATGAACTTAATTGCTTTTAGCAGAGATTTTTTAGAGATAATGCAATGGCTACTGCCAGTAGCTCACTGCTTGAAATGCTGGCATACGTAATTTAGATATTCAATTGTATGACTCTGAGAAAAATAACTCATAGTATGGAAAAATTGGCTCCCTTTGCAGTGCTGGGCTGGACATACATCCCTAAATGAAAACAAAGTAACTAATGCCCACAAAGGAAAACAAAATAAAATGAAACACTTTGCTATCTTGAGGAAGCTCCTTAAAATAGTCACAAGTTCGGTTTCTGAAGACCAGTAACTCAAGAGCTGCTGGGGGGCTGTTCTGAGAGAAAAGCTACCAAATTTAAAATTATACGTTCAAATAAAAGCCATGTGTAGGATTAGGTCATGTAGTTGTACTAAATCTTACAGAAAGATCCATATAAGCACACACACACAGGCAGACATTCTAGAATGTTTTAGAATGTGTAAAGTCAATTTAAGTACAACAAAAATGCCGGGATCCGGTCCATCTTGCTGTTTCAAGGGACCTGGCATATATGGCATACTGTTCTTAACATATTTGCTCACCTTCTTGCCACTAAGTGTTTTAACCAAGGTCACCTCTCCAAGAAAGGTTGTTTTCCCAGGTAGAGATTTTCCCCTGAAGTTAGGGAGGGAATAAAACCTCTTAACTAAGTGCCAGGCGGGTAATTAATCACTTTAACTACGAACAATCATGCTTAA
>NW_006287829.1:2034731-2038924 GCF_000327345.1 Myotis davidii | reverse complement strand
TAAAATATTGCTGAAGCATATCAGCATGTGGAAGAATAAACAAAAGACAATGAAGAAAATGAAGTTCCAACGATAGAGATTAAAATGAATAAGCTGTTCCATCTATGGAGATAATTATTTTGTGGTTGAACAATAGACATCTACCACATAATGATGTTTCAGTCAAAGATGGGTTATATATAGGGGAGTGGTATACCATGTAGCCTAGGCAACCAAAGTACATGCCCTTCACCAGAATCGAACCTTTGACATTTCGGTCCACAGGCTGATGCTCTCTCCATGAGCCAAACCAGTTAGGGCAATTCACCTATATCTTTTAGCATGAAATTTATTAAGTAAAGCTCAATATTTATTTAAAGTGGTTTTGTTTAGACTTTAAATTTTTATAAAAATAAGTGATTCACTCATTATTTTAATATTTTCCCTTTACTTAACCTTTTATTTTGAAAAATTTTATGCTTATTATCCATATCAAAAATAGAATAAATAATTCACATAAACCTTTTACCTAGCTCTCCCAAGGATTAACCTCTTACATAATCACATACAGTTATTAATATCAGCAAAACAGCCTGATAAAATACCATCAATAATCTATTTAACTTATTAAAATTACACTGATTTCCAAATAATGCCCCTCTTTAGTCAAGGATCCAATTCAGGATCACAAATTTCATTTACTTATGGTCCTTCCTGTTTTTCCATGACCTTCACGCTCTTGGAGAATGGTCTTCAATTTTGTTGGTGTCCTCATGATTAGATTCACACTTTTCTGCCAGAAAAGCACTAACATGCCGGGTGTCCATGGAGAAACTTGACACTCACTTTTACCAGTAGTCTTACCTTTTGTAAGAAGACTTTAGAAGAGGGCCACGACTTTCCAGTAGAGGGTATGTGTATTGGTAGGCTCCTCAAGAGACAACACATACTGTGCACTCTTCAGAATGATTTGTATACCGAGGGCACTGATTAAAATGGTTCTGAGCGCTGAGTAGCTACCTTATTCACAAGTTAAAAGTGAAACAGCCAGCTTTAGAGTTCAATAAAAATATTTCAGTTTTTCAAAGAGCTCACAAAAATTCTCTCCAGGGTACCAAAGCAAAGAGACTAAATCAGCAATTTCATTTTTTCATTCATAATTTAGAAAACAAATGGAATTGTGTTCCAATTATACTTTTACACTGCCACATTAAACTTTTTAAATCACTGCTATTTCCTTAAAAGCATTGTGTAAAAGATGTTCTTACCCAGTTATCAGATAAATAGGGACTAGAAATACAATCAGCCCTAGCCAGTTTGGCTCAGTGGATAGAGTGTTGGCCTGCAGACTAAAGGGTCGCAGGTTCGATTCTGGCCAAGGGCACATGCCTGGGTTGCGGGCTTGATCCCCAGTAGGGGACATGAGGAGGCAGCCTATCAATGATTCTCTCTCATCATTGATGTTTCTATCTCTCTATCTCTCTTCCTTCCTCTCTAAAATCAGTAAAAAAAAAATATTTAACAAAAAAGTAAAAAATACCTAGAAAGAGATAGGAGATGGATGTGTTAAAACTGAGGGTATTACATAGTTTTATTTCTCTGTTGAGAGAACCAAATATAGAAAAGCAAATCTCTCTTGTGACAAGAGTCCCAATCGTTTAGGAAAAGTCTTGCCTATGTAAGCAAATTGAAGTTAAATAGATGCACAATTCTCAAGATAGTGCTGGCCATTGAAACCAGAGTGTAGGCAATTTGTTGAAATTATTACCTTGGTCCTACACTTGACTTCGCTTGGAGAGATGTTCTGTTCTTACATATCACAGCAGCTAAAATGCTGAAAACTCCATGTCAAGAAATGTAAATTTGGTTTTAGATGACTAGAACTCTCTTTATGCTAATTACTAAATATTTTCTTAGGAAACCAAATTATATAAGAATTTTCCAAATTGAATTTATAAGCAGGAACCTCCCTGGAATATATTTTCCTTTTTTGCCTCCTAGCTACCTACAACTCTTTTATGATCATCTCAAACGTCATCACATACATGAAGATTTCCTAATTTCCTCCACCATGGTTGGAGGCACTCTTCTCAGAGTTCTCTGGCAACTACATACACCTCTGGTATAAGCTCCTTCAGTCTGCCAAAAGGGCATGCTAAAGCTAACTTGGTATCATGTGGTGTCAGGTGGAACCGGTTTCTAAGCTGTGCAATGCAGATAAGAGGTTTTTTTTACTCAGTTTTCCATTTGATAAAATAAAGATAATAATACCAGCTCCACAAGAGCTTTACTTTTTAAATTACATTATATAATATACACAAAGATCTAGCAAAATGTGTTGAACACAAAGCATAATTTTTATTGTCTTTTGTATTGTTGATAGAGCTCAACATCCCACTAGATTCTTAGTATTTGGATGGCAGAGACAGTATAGCCACCTTTTTTTTTTTTTTTTTTTTACTAGATTACTGGTTTATAATAAAAGGATATGACTCAGGAATGGCCAAATGGGAGAGATGCATAGGGTAAGGTATGGTGAAAGGATGTGGAGTTCTGTGCCCTCTCCAGGTGAGTCACTCTCTCAGCACCTCTACATGTTCACCAACCTGGAAGCTCTCTGAACCCTGTCCTTTTAGATTTCTATGGAGACTTCATAGCATGAGTATGATTTTTAAAAAATATATATCTTTATTGATTTCAGCGAGGAAGGGAGAGGGAATGAGAGATAGAAACATCAATGATGAGAGAGAATCGTTGATTGGCTGCCTCCTGCATGTCCCCTACTGGCGACAAGCCTGCGACCGAGGCATGTGCCCTTGGCCAGATACGTACCTGGGACCCTTCACTCCACAGGCTGACGCTCTATCCACTGAGCCAAACCAGATAGGGCAGCATGAGTATGATGAATAATTCATTGGTTTCTTGACATATGATTCATCCTCCAGCCCTTCCCTCCTTTTTGGAGGGTCAGGAGGGTAGGACTGACAGTTCCAACTCCCTAACCACAAGGTTAGTTTTCCTGGGCAACCAGCCCCCATCCTTAGGTGTAGTTCAAAAGTCACCTCATTAACCTAATAAAAGTATATGAATGGCTCCCATCACTTAGAAATTCCTAAGGTTCTGGCAGTTCTGTACCAGAAATGGGAATGAAGACCAAATATGTATTTCTTATAAATCACGTTAACACAGTCTACCCTTGATCTTTAAACACGGATCCTTTTTAGCGAAACAGTCATAAAGATCAAAGGACACTGGCACATTACTAGAATCCCATTCTGTCATTAGTAACTATCCAGTCCATCATCATATCATAAAAAAAAAAAAAATGTCTTTCAGGATGAGGCCACTCAGGTTTTCAAGCTTTCATTTAAATTGTCAGGTTCCAAAATGAGGGGTGGTATCGGTAAGATGCGGCTTCACCCTTTCAGGCATTGAGTGTAATAATCATCTCTTGCTCTGTGCCTCTTTTGAGTTGTTAATGTAACATTGATTTTTCATTAGTACATAACCATGTATTCATTCCCTCACCATCAGTAGCAGCTGTTTTTCCTTTTCTTCATCTCCTGCCTCAACTATAAAATAGGTAGTCATTTAACTAGCAACATTAGTTTCTTCTGGAAGAGCAGAGGACATTGCAATATGGTACAATAGGCTTTGGCAAATCTGAAGAAACAGAGGGAAGATTAGTTCTTATTAGGTTTTAGGAGAAAATTGGAAGGATTGTTTGGAACAAAAGTTGATTGGAGAAGAACTAGAGTTTGAGTTTGTGGCGTTTTCTCATTGGCCAGAAGCTGTGGTGAGTGGGCTGTTGCTGGGGCAGGGAGGGAACTTCCTTCTTTTCCTTAAAAGAGAAAATTCCTCTGTGAAAAATATCCCTCCTTATCAAAATAATTGTTATCTTCCTTCTTCCTGCTGGTTATATAGGCTGAAAGAAGATGTATATTTGTGAGAGCTCCCCCATAGGGCTGCCAAACTCCATTTTAAATGAGGCTTCCTTTATTTATTTTCACACCATTTATACCCACACGTTTCCAACTTTGGAAGGGTCTAGCCCAGCCGTGGGCAAACTATGGCTTGCGGGCAGGATTTGGCCCATTTGAAATGAATAAAACTAAAAAATGAAATTTTATTTGAGGAGATAGACACAGTAACAATTACTTTTTGAGCTCCTAGTAATTATTAAAGCATTCCTCTCAGAACCACCAGGGAAATGA
>NW_006287829.1:2032105-2033787 GCF_000327345.1 Myotis davidii | reverse complement strand
CTTTTTCATTTTTTATTCTTTGCTGGCTTTAGCTCTGAGGCTCCAGCTCTTAGGCCTCCGCTCCTGAAAGCAGGTATCTGGTTTGTTTCGGTTCTATCATCGAAACTCTGTATCAACTCCAGCTCTGAGATCCCAGCTCTCTGAAAGCTGGTTTCTGGGGTTTTGTTTAGCTTCTATATTTGTTACAATGTTTTTTAAACTGCAGGCTCAGAGGCCGCAAGGCAGGCGGGGAATGTTGGTTTCCTCCGTCACTGAAGCAAGCAAGCCTCGTGTTCAGTTTAAGCTGCCTGGCTGCTGGCCGCCATCTTGGCTGGAAGTTAATTTGCATATATCGCTGATTAGCCAATGGGAAAGGTAGCGGTTGTACGCCAATTACCATGTTTCTCTTTTATTAGATAGGATGTTTACTTTGAATTTATATTAGTTCACACAAACACTCCATCCATGCTTTTGTTCCGGCCCTCCGGTCCAGTTTAAGAACCCATTGTGGCCCTCGAGTCAAAAAGTTTGCCCACCCTGGTCTAGCCACTGTGCTCACCTGGATAGCAGGAGCACTGCTATCCCCTCAGGGCACTCCTGTTCACGTGGAGTAAGGTTCTATAGAAGCCACCTGTGGGCTCTCTTTACCATCAGGAAATATAGCTGCATTCACTGTGAATCCTAACTTGGCAGATGAGGTGAAGACAAATCCTGTCCCTCCAGGCCCTTAGGCACTGTGACATAAAGGTTAAAAACATAGTTATAGTATTTTGCTCATAAAGTATCTCCACCCTGGCCAGTTTGGCTCAGTGGATAGAGCGTTGGGCCACAGGCTGAACGGTCCCAAGTCTGATTCTAGTCAAGGGCATGTACCTTGGTTGCTGGCTCGATCCCTAGTGGGGGGCATGCAGGAGACAGCTGATGGATGTGTCTTTCTCATTGATGTTTCTAACTCTCTATCCCTCTCCCTTCCTCTCTGTAAAAAAATCAATAAAATATATTTGCTGATCGATGTTTCTCTCTCATCGATGTTTCTGACTCTCTCCCCCTCTCCCTTCCTCTCTGTAAAAAAATCAATAAAAATATATTTTTTTAAAAAAGAAAGAAAGTATCTCAGCTTCCAGCCCCTGTAGTTGCAGCCCTGGTCCTCTAACCACTGCTGCCAGTAGGGGAAAAAAAAACACAAGTCATGGTAATGGGCAGATGGAATACCAGTACTTTATCTCATAATCCCCATATCCAACAGAAAAAAAGATAAATCCACTCAAGAGGACACTCCTTTAGCCCTCCTTGTTCATGTTGAGTGTGAGCACATACTTGTGAATGCATATAAGCCAGCTATTCATGCTTTTATTTCTCCCGGCTTTAAACAACCAAAGTTTTAATGGCCTGATCTAGTTTATCAAACGAGTCGCCTGAGGAATATATCTCTTTGCCCCTTGTTGGACCTTATCAGCTGTAAAGCAAGTTCCTTGGTCTGAAGAAATGATGTTCAACTGCCCAGGTTGGGTTAATATTTTCTGTCTGGTTGGTGTATGGCTCAGAGCATTTGCATCCACCACCAGCTAAGGAAAGCTCAGCCTACACCCAATGTCTATTCTTCTCAAGACTCATTTGTACTCC
Organism: Myotis davidii; assembly: GCF_000327345.1. NCBI lineage: Eukaryota > Metazoa > Chordata > Mammalia > Chiroptera > Vespertilionidae > Myotis > Myotis davidii. The sequence continues at coordinate 2,032,185 of NW_006287829.1, read as the reverse complement.
CTTAGAGCCACCAGCATCAGTCTCACCTGCCAGCAAGTTGGAGCTTCCCACCAGAGAATCTGCCACATGGACATCTGCAG
>NW_006287829.1:2031161-2031921 GCF_000327345.1 Myotis davidii | reverse complement strand
TTAAATATCTGCTTGTTGATTCCAATCACATTCTAAACCTGGAAGGAGTTCTCCTAATGGACATCAATATGTTCTACTTTAATGCACCTGTCAAATCCGTAGGGCTGTGCCCACATGGGCATGCTTGTAATAGGCCAGGTTTCCATTGCCCTTCTGCCCAACCACATGGCCAAGGTCTTGGCTATTGCCCATCTATCACCAAAAACCCAAACACTGAGGCTTTTTATCACTGTTTACATCTGTCTGCTACGAAAACATCATGCTATTCAGCCCACTAAGCTGAGGTGTTTTTACCTTCTTTTATCAGAGGGTAGCCTTCTAAGAAAAATGTTGGCCATTCATCTTGAAACTGCCATTTATAAACCAAGAGGTTCTGTTGTGAGCTGTTTATAGGGATACAATCCAGCAACCACCTCACACAGTTCAAGAGTCAGTCCTAGGATAAAGAGGCTCGCTGTTTGTATCTCCTCCTTGCATTCTGCAGTAGCATGATCCTGTACGAACCATTTCCATTTTATTGTGGAACTCTTCTGGTCAATGTCTCTTCTTTTTGCATACAATATTTCCGTGAAATTTCTACATTGGAATGAATTACCAGCATCATAAAAATAAACTTTATTTTAATAACACAGTTTAAGCAATTTAAAAATTAAGTAGAATGTCAAACTGATCAACAGAATCTTTATAAGTTGCTTTTAAGAGATGAGATGAGAAGCTATTGAGATTTAGAGAGACATTAAATTGAAGTACAATTTTTTTT
>NW_006287829.1:2022526-2031028 GCF_000327345.1 Myotis davidii | reverse complement strand
ACAACTGATAGACACAATAGTTCTGAGAATACAAGAAGGAGAGACTGTTGTTTTTTGCACATGAAATTGTTCCTAGCTAAGAAGTATAGTAAAATAACCATCACAACCCAGTAATGCATTTTATGAAATCATAAAGAAACTAGAGGCCCAGGGAGCACGAAATCATGCGCAGTTAGGGTCCCTAGGCCCAGCCTGGCCTCTGTCGCATGGCCCCCACCCCTCCACTGCTTCGCGAACCCTGCTACTGCTCCCCAACGTTCCCCTACCCTCGACTGCTCCGTGAAGCTTGCTGCCGCCCCGCGAAGCTCACTGCTGGATGCTCTGTGAACCCCCGCCCCGCCACTGCTCCACGAGGCTCCCCTCACCCCGCCACTGCAGTAGGGGACTCGCTGCCACCCGCTGCCACCCGCTGCCACCCGGGTGACTGCTCCACTTAGCTCACGGCCACCCCACGAAGTAGCCAGCCACTGCCACTCAACAGTCCCCAGTCCGGCTCCGCCACCTGCCCCCCCTCATGGTGAGCGACTTGGGGGCCAGCGGAGGGGGGTACTGAGAGGTGCCCCATGAACTTCATGGTGACCAGTCACCCGTTCGGTCGTAACGGCACCTAGCTCTTTCTATATGTTAGGATACAAAGCGTAAGGGTATTATTTTCCGAAGTAATGCTGAAATGTGCCTTAGGAGGCCAGGACAGATTTCTCACATGACATAGCATGTGAACTAACATTTGAAGGAGAGTTTATCAGATGAAAACTCAGGGCCAGAACTTCCAGGCAGGAGTAACTACAAGTGCAAAGGCTTGAAACATGAGAAAGCATAGCTTGTTCAAAGAAACATAATAGTTTTCCAACTGTAAAGAGTGAAGATAAGGCAAGTGGAGATGACTTTGGTTAATATACATGAATCATATTGTGTTATACATAGATTTTAAAATGTGTTCTGAAGGCTATGGTTGTCAAATGAAGAATATTAATGAGGGCACTGAAAAATAAGATATATATAATTGTTGAATATATGTATGAAAGATCACTCTGGTGGCAGACTTGGGACTATAAAGGAGCAAGGGAGTCCTGACAGAAGAAAATTATTACTCTCATTGAAAAAACGGTAGCAAATAACTTGGACTTAGCCAATGTCAATGGTGATGAGCAACAGAGCTGAGTTTTTGTGATATTCTAAAGCTATAATTGTAGGATTTTGTTATTAATCTAAAATGAAAGAAAAGTGAGGTGGGAAAATCTGATAGGACATCAAAGTTCAATGAATATAGGTTTTTTTTAGAAAGTATGATAAATCTAAATACTTTGAGTAAATTTGGAGGATGTTTATAAAAACAAATGAAGGTAAGTAGATTTGGGAATAAAATAATAAGTGCAAATCATTTTTCATAAACTAGAGGGGGTCTAGGCTCTCCAGGTAGAGACTGCTGGATGTGTAGATCTGAAGTAGGTTAGAGGTAGCTATGTAGGTGAGAATCATTTTTACAAAAGTGAAAGTATAAATGTTGGGGTTAAATGCAAATAGCATGAAGAACGTGTAAAGTGAAAGGGAATGGGAGATGAAGACAGAAAGCCTTGGAAATGTTCACTTTTATGATGTGAACAAAGAGAAATTAACAAAACAAAAACAACTGAGAACCAGAAAGAGAAGGGATGATAATACTCCAGAAATTAAGAACATAGGAAGTTTGAGGGATGTGTTAAATGTGGAAGAGAGAAATGAGAAACATAAAATAATTCCAGTTGATTTATAATGAACTAGGGGCCCAGTGCACAAATTTGTGCACCTTGAAAGGAACTGTGGGCTGTGAGGCTGTGGTGGGCACAGAAGCAGGTCTCAGCCCATCTTCCAAGCCATACCGCCTGACCTCTCCCACCACGGACCCCGGTCTCCTCTCTCCTGGCAGCCCCGCTTCTGCCACTGCCGCCACTCCCACACGCTAGTGCTGGCCCCACTTGCACCTGCTGACAGCACAGAGCGAATGGGGCCGGCGCCGGAAGTGGGGCCCAGCACCATCAGGAGCAGGGGAAGGTGGAGAAGCCCTCAGGGGTGATCAGGGCAGCAGCCTCCACTCGTACCCACTGACAGCTCCAAGCGATCGGGGCCAGCGCCGGCAGCAGGTGCAAACACTGAGCAGAACTGTGCCACACAGGAGCAAAGAATTTTCAGTAACCACTAGAGGCTCACCCGATGACAGCAACTGGTGCTCCGCCTTGGTCTGGTGCCCCCGCTCACCTGCTCCACCATCTCGCTGTGGCCAACGCCTGCCATGTTCCGTGCACGCCCCCTGGTGGTCAGCGCACATCATAGAGACTGGTTGTTCGTTGTTCAGTTGTTCTGCTGTTTGATCTATTTGCATATTAGGGTTTTATACATATAGATGGCAGGTGAGGTTTCATGAAGTGACATTGGAAACCGAAGTGTGGTGTGTTGTCACACGAAAAGAAGGTATAGGGTTACAATTACCTTCACAACTCTGTAGAAATTTGGAATAGAGTGAAGCTGAGAAGTAAGTTAGTAACTAGTATTTAAGACCACATTCATGTCTGACTAGACTGGCTGCACTTATGTACGTTTAATATTGAAAAATGCTATTATTCCACATAGAACTCATATTCTAATTAGACAAATAGGTTTTTAAAACTCTTTTCTCTATCCAAACAAGGACCCAATTGATGCCTTATGTTTTCAGTCTCTTTGATCAAGCACAGTTTATTAGCCTGATGTATTTATTTTTTTTTTCCAGAGCAATGCTAGCATTGCTATATTTTTAATGTTGCAGGTAATCTGTTTTGTGCAATGCTTTCAATTTGGCTTGCTTGATTGTTTTCTCATAATTAGATTCGAGTTAAATTTTAACAGAAATATCTTCTAAGTGATTTTGTGTTATTCTCAGGGTATCACATCCTGAGGCCTGTGATGTCAGATTGTTTCATTATTGCTGATGTTAAGTTTCATCACTTAATTAAAGTGGTGTCTGTCTGTCTAATTGTTATATCAAAAGGTACAGACTGCTCTTTGTAAAGAATTATTCATCTGTGAGGTGATGATTTGAAGTTATGTAGTCTGTTTTACAATCTTTGGCTCAATGTTTAGCAACAATTCATAAATATTTCCTGAATTATTTTTTTACTTTTTTGTGTGAAATGCTGATTTTTCAAATTCTATTATTGATTCTACACTTACAGTTGATATTTTATGTGAGAGAAATTTGAGCAGGATTTAACCTGATAAGAAAACGTAATATTTCCAGAATAGTGGAAAATACATACCGTTAAAATACTTTACCATAATACCCAGTTATACTTTCTATAAATTTCAAAAGATAGCCCATCTTTATTTTAGAAAAAACAGTGTTTCTAAGTTTAAAACTTATTCAAGACAATTTTTTTTCTCTAGCACTAGTTTAGTCACCACTTGGTTAAACTATGAAAAAAAAAACACATAATTTTTAAAACAACATAATTTTTGAAACAAAGGATATACCAACTTTCCAGAGATGGTGTAAGAACAATGCATTTACTTTAGTGAAGTGTTAAAAATGAGATATGACACAAATTCTAAGAACTATTTCTATCTCATCTGGGCTGAAGAACAAAATTGAAAACAAACTATGTCCTCCTACATACTTTTTGAGGCGATCAAAATATTTTTTCTTTCCTCATGGTAACAATTATAAAGACCAAATAGAATCAAATAATCAAGATGTTGTAACATCACTGGACTAACAATATGTTGGGAAACAGTCCTGTCGCCCATAACAACAAGTGCATTTGTTACCGCTCATTAGCTCAGAAGACTGCGTGAGACTGCCTAGAGGACTCCCACAAAAAGCTTTAAAGTAAATTCATAAAATTAGACTAAATTAAACAACTTGAAAATCTAATTGGAGTCCTATGAAGAAGAATTAAACATAGTAACTGCAGATAGATTCTTGCGTGGCTGCAGTGCAGACTAACATCTGGAGAGCATGTTTATTTTCCTCCATATGTTGGAATAAAATTTTTTCTTGAACAAGTTGACCTAAGCAAATATTTTCAGGAGTAATTATAGTTTGTGAAACTTTAAATGGAAATATGGTCTCAAAGTTGGCAATATCTCATTTTTACAGCGATACGGCTAGTGGTATTCCTTACTTTTCCTTACCTGGATTATATTAGAATCTTACTTATTCTTTTTTAAAATATATTTGTATTGATTTCAGAGAGGGAGGAAAAGGGACACAGAGAAAAAAACATCAATGATGAGAGAGAATCATTGATCGGCAGCCTGCTGCATGCCCCACACTGGCGATTGAGCCCATAACCTGGGCATGTGCCCTGACTGGGACTAGACAGTGACCTCCGCTTTCATAGGTTGAAGCTCGATCATTGACCCACGCCAGCTGTGCTTACAATCTTACTTCTAACTCCGAGTTTTCTCTCTGTCTCTGTTTACCCCCTCTGCAGATTAATAGTTTTGGAATTGTAACTCTGCGCACTACCTGCTGCTTTCTGAAAAGCCCAATTCTTAAATGTTCTGTAATCTGATCACATTCTATCTGTTGTGTTAACTAGTTTCAAATGATTTCTGTGCAATTTATTAAAATCATTATTGCAACTATGTGTTTTGCCAGACGATGTCAACACATGCCCCAGTTAAAAAAAAATGTTTACATAAGAATTACAATACATGATGAACATGCACATGTAATTAATTATATCGCAAGGGTTGCATGGAGAAGGAATAGTTATTTTCTTAGTGGACACAGGTAAAAAGTCAAATAGGAGGCCACTTATGAGTAGTGTGCTGAAAGATTAAAAAGACTTCACAGGGCAAATGAGAAAGGATGTGGAACCTGAAAATGGCCTTTCAGCTGAAAGTTTATATGTGGGGGTGGGGAGAGCGGAGACAAACTGTGGTAGTAGGTTGGATAGCAAAGAATTGCTGCAGGTTTGGTTAACTACTTAGTTATTTCTAGCTGCTATAACAAACTATCAGAGACCGGGTAGCTTATACGTAATAGCAATTTCTTTCTCACAGTTCTGGAGGCTGGAAGTCATAGATCAGAGTGCCAGCAGAGTCAGTTTCCAGAGTGGGCCCTCTTTTGGGTTGCAGATTGCTGCTTTATAGATGTATTCTCACATAATGGCTAGCGATCAAGAGAGCTTTTTGGAGTCCCTTTTATAAGGGCAGGGGTCCCTTTCATGAGGGCTCTCCATCCTCTTGACCAATTACCTCCCAAATGCCCCACATTTGAGGTTAGAATTTTTACCGTTAATACCATCACATTAGAGGCTAGAGTTTTTACATATGAATTTTAGAGGAAAACAAGCTTTCAGTCCATAAAAACTACAATTGAAAAATCCCATTGTAAGTTTTTGCAAGATAGGGGAAGAGACAGTATAACATGTTAGAAAAGTAGGCTGCTTCCACAGTCATGATAGCTTTTTCTTCTAGGGCATACTTTTCAATAATTATCAGTTCATGTCCAAACTGGACTGCTTCCAAATATTCAAGTATAGCCCAGCCGGCATGGCTCAGTGGTTGAGTGTCTCCAAATAAACCAGGAGGTCACAATTTGATTCCCAGTCAGGGCACATGCCTGGGTTGTGGCTTGATCCCTACAGGGGTGTCAGGGGCATGCAGGAGGCAGCTGATCAATAATTCTCTCTCATCATTGATGTTTCTCTCTCTCTCCCTCTCCCTTCCTCTCTGAAATCAATAAAAATAAACAATAAATATTCAAGTATAAGTGTGTGTGTGTGTGTGTGTCTGTGTGTTACCACGTGCGTTGTTTGCTGAGTTGTGTTTAGGACTTGTTAAATTTGAGAAGTCTGTGTTTAAAGGAAGTTGTAGTTGGTCTTTGAAATTTCCACCTAAATCATTAAATAAAAACTTCAGTTTACTGTTAGGCAAAAATGATGCATTTTCTTTAAAACTTGACCCTTGCCTATTTTTTCTGAGGTCAACAGGCCACAAAATATTTAGAGGGAAGAGATAATGTTATATTTATCTGATATCTAGCATAATAGCTGATATACAGCCGAGTGCTAATTAGTATTTTAAAAAAAATGGTTGGAGAAAAAAATTAACTACATGTAGTGGGAATTTTTTTATTTTTGTAATGACATTTATTGCTGGTGATTTCTGGCATCACTTAATCTACCTCCAGTTATCAGATCATAATTATCAGATCATGTCCAAACTGTACTGCTTCTAAATATTCAAGTATAGCCCAGCTGGGGCTCAAGTGGTTCAAATCTTCCAATAATTAAATCTGTGATAATACTCTGAAGAAAGTATGTTACTTCTAGAGAAATTAACAGCATTTCTCTATTTCCCCTTACCTTGATTTCGGTTTCTCCAAAAGCAGATCATGAAACAAGAATGTTACTGTGTATAACAGGGATGGAGAAGCAGGGAGATTAAAATGGGGAAAGAGAAAAAGCCAGTAAAAGATGTTTAATTAATCTACGTTTCTGAATTAGGCCGAGCAGCAGGTGCTAAGAAAGTATACAGAACGCCGACAGTGGTGTGTCTGAAGGCTGGGACCTTTATCCATTGCCGTTATTCTCCATTGGTTGAAGGCTGGCCTCTGGTCCATAAATTTCCCTGCGGAGTTAGGCTACACCTGCAGGCGGAGCAGACTCCCCAGGCTTCAGAGAAAGCCCTGAGGCAGAAAAGTGAAGATGCCTGTGGAGTACTAGCTGGAGGCAGGTCACTGTCAGCATGCACAACGGGGACAAAAATCATAGATTAGCCCAGGGGTGTGATGTTGGCCACCAAAACATCCCTGTTCCTCTTCTGTATAAGCCTGGTTCTTCAGCTCTGTCCTTTATGTGAACTGACCGATATTCTCTTTTTGCTTAGGTAAATCTGTCAGTTATTTGGAGCTTGCCAACAAGAGCCCTAGTTGGTATGTTTCCCAAGTAATTTTTCTGAGGTTCAATCCATTCTTTTTTTTTCTAAATTTTCTTACTCTTCATCATTTTAGACATTATTTTGCTAAAAATTGTTACCTTGGTTTCTTGAGTATTTAGCATGAATGCTCATTGCATTCCCTTCCATTTTTCTGATTCACTTATATACCTCTTACATACACTGATGATGTCAAAAGTCATTTCAAAGGTGTTTAGACAGGCCAGTGTGGTTCAGTGGTTGAGCATTGATCTCACAGTTCATTTCTTGGTCAGGGCATATGTCTGGGTTGCAGGTTCAATCCCCAGTTGGGGACATTCAGGAGGTAACCAATCAATGATCCTCTCTCATCACTGATGTTTCTATTTTTCTCTCCCTATCCCTTCCTCTCTAAAATCAATAAAAATATATTTTAAAAAATATGTTTAAACTACAAAATCATAGATAATTTTAACATTTTATAAAACTTCTCAGCCCCTCACACTGAGTCTGAAGCATAAAGAGGTGCTCTATAAATGCTTTTTGCATGACTGAATAGAATTTAAAAGGAAAATATATTCCATTGGGTTGTTCAGCGTCTACAGTTGGTACTGACTAAACAGAACATACAGTTATCAATAGTGAGAGAGGGAAAAATCTCCTAAACAAAATTGGCAAGTTAGTATTTCCATTGGAAACAGGTCAAATATATTCCAAATTCTCCATTGCCTCATTAAATTGTATTTCTCTGTTTTTTTCTGTGAGTTTAAATTGAACTAAAATACCAGAGGGAAATATATCAATGGAAATAATTCAAATATAATTATTTGCCAGTGCCTTCTTGCTTGGAATTATTTTTTCTATTGATCAATTTTATGTTGTACTAGGAAGAGAAAGTTTGCCATGAGACAGTACATCATGCTGGGTATTGATCTGCTGTGATGGACTGCTTCACCCATTCATAGCCTTCATTTATGATGAGCACATTTCTACCATCAGGGACACTTCTGTGCAAAATTCCTAAAGCTTCATGAATCTCTTAAGAATCTCTTTCTTCAGTGAACATATATCATGACTACCCAGATGTGACTCGGTGTAATTTCCAAAAGCTGCACTTCAGAAATACAGCTAGTCCTCAAACAATAAGCACATAAAGGCCTGGTAATAAAGTTAAAGAATAATGAATTTTTCAGGCTATTTACTCGCTTCCATGTACTCAGATCATGCTTGATCATCCCTGTGAAACTAGGATGAATAACTCTTAAAATAAAATTAGTCTAGAGTTTGATTATAAAGGATGCATGTCCAGAGCTTATCCACAATTCATCTTACTTTTGTACATACATCTTAATTGAATAAAATTAATGTACTCCGCACATTGTGCCTTATAATTAGTGAGTGTTAAAATATTTTTATGCTTTAAATTAAATATTAAATCACAAATCAGGAAGATGTTACGACATACCTATTTTTGCCCTTCGGTAAAACATTAAAAATATCAACAGATTTTGATTAGGGATATTTGGAAAAATGTTTTCAGAAAAGCATACAGAAGTTAATGTGAATTCACCTATTAATTGTTGTGATATTATTGATATTGTATTATATTATATTTATATTATA
>NW_006287829.1:2017338-2021269 GCF_000327345.1 Myotis davidii | reverse complement strand
TATTCCCCCCTTGCTTCTCCAGATACCTTACTATCCGACCACACCAGGCAGCTGGCTGGCTGTAGCTCCAAAGATGTGCACTTTCACAGCTGTGTGCCTTTGACATTTAAAATATGTATATGTGTCTGTGTGTGTGTGTATGTATGTATATATACACACACACACACACACACACACACACACACATATATATATTAAACATATAAAGACAGTTGGCCATAATTCATATTTTTCAGTTTAGGGTTTCAAATAGTACATTATAGTGTATACAATTGTGAGGAAGAGTGACTGCAATAAGATGGATAAGTCAAGATATTTAGCATATAAAATTATCAGCAAGATTTTAGCCTAACTCACACCCTTCTGAAAGTAAGCTAGTTACACCAAAAATATGGCATACCATGTATACTATAAGGTATGTGTAACAAAATACACTTGAGGTATTAAGGGTAACTAAATCTGTTCTATGAGTCATTTTATGTAAGTCTATATCATCTAAGATTTATTTTTAAAGTTGTTTACATATACATGGTATAAACTATCATACATTATTTTATCCTCTTATTGACAATAGTTTTTATAGAACATTACTACCATGATGACATTTTCCTCATATTTTAGAACCAAAGGAACACATAGTCAAAATACTATTCATTTTTCAAGTTATTCTATAATAACTGCTTTCATGCCTCAATTCACTGTAGTAATCATAGAAAACTATGATGCTCTTTCTTGTTTTTTTATTTTACTTTAATATCTGTATAATTTCTTATAAAGGATCTCAATGTCCCTGAGAGAAGGGATGCCCTGCCCCTCTGTATAAGCCTTCTTTGTCTTATAACATAAGGTGCCAGGTGCAGAAGTAGGGCACAGAACGTTTTTGGAATGTAACTTTAATGAATTGAATAAAATGTAAGCAATTAATGTGTGTGAAATGGTTAATTTTTAAGGTCAAAACAAATAACGAATATTTCTTCTTGAGAAGGGATTTTGACTGAGTCTAAAGAATAAACTTAAAGTGACACAGTATTACATGTTGAAATAACAAAGAGAGTTAAAAGTGATAGTCAAAAGTTCAAATTATTTAAATAGATATAGAATGATGCAAATGAAAAAAGGGACATTATTTTAAGAATTCTTCAAATACATGAATATCCAGTGTGTCAGTATTTTTAATGGAACTTTTCCCTAGAATGGAAAAGAGATTTGTTCATTTGAGAGAAATTAAAAAGAACAAAAAGCAGAGTCGAAAGATTTTATAGAACATCATGAAATAAATGTCAGAGCCACTGATTCACATACACTCCCCATATGCTAATTTACATGTGAGTAATATGGGTTGCATATATCAGTATTGTGACATTCACTTCAGGAAGCATTGTAAAACTTCAGCTCTGGTTATAGCATTCACTTTGAATTTCATCTCGATGATGGTGTCATTGCCGAATTGAGAAATCGCTGCCCATATTTCCTGTTCCTAACACATTATGATTCCATGAGGTTGTGTGTTTCTGCATGGTAACATTATCCCTTGTCTGTTGCATATCAAGTATGATGACATTGAAACAAATGAAACATAAACATATGAATTGTTTCTTGTTATTTCATCAAATCTCAAGGTATATCCACAACACAAAATGAAATTAAAATATTGATGGGAGCAGTTCCCTCTGGACCATACTATATAAAGTAGGGGAAACTGCATTGAAGTCATATTCTGGATAGCTAACTTCAAAAATAGTTAATGAAGTAAATATTTACTGTGTGTTAAAAAATAAGAAGTTCTGCCCTAGTCAGTTTGGTTCAGTGGATAGAACAGCAGCCTACAGACTGAAGGGTCCTAATTTGATTCTGGTCAAGGGCACATGCCCAGATTGCGGGCTCTATCCCTAGTAGGGGGGCATGCAGGAGGCAGCGAATCAATGATTTTCTCTCATCATTAATGTTTCTCTTACTCTCCCTCTCTCTGAAATTAATAAACATATATATTAAAAGAAATAAGAAGTTTTAAAATGAGGTTTATAAAATAAAAGCATTTTCAAATTTTTGCATTGGTTTGTTCTTAAAAATATATCTATTTTGGGTTATGGGAAAGGTTAACACTGCAAGGTATTAAATCCTTAGTAATTCATTTTTATTAAATGGCTAAAAACAATCTTACGAATGAGTATCCTCCCCCCAAAAAGGTAGAAATTCATTATACATTTCTTATGAACAAAGTTTCTTTATGACTATTTCTAGCCTACTTGAAAAAAAAGTAGTTTTCATTTTATATGCCATAGAAAAATCAAAGTTTATAACAAAAAACTTACAATGGGACTAACTGTTGTGGTGACATGACTAGAAATCTATAATTACCCAAATGCTTTATATTTATGCCATCCAAGCTACTGGCTCTTTTTTTCCCCCTTTCTTTGAGCATAATACAGTGTCCTGATTCAAAAGAAATGATATTTGGTGCTATTCAGGGATTAGTAGAGGTTTAAATGTTAAGACTCTGCAACACTATTTCTTCTGAAGAATGCTCATTTAAATTCTTACAGGGGCTCTCAGAGTACATACTGTGCTTAAAAAGGGCATTTGTGGGGAAAAATACTATCTTGGGAATGTAAAATGCAACACGCCACAATAATCTTTGAATATTACAGCACTCTGTCGTTTACACTGTTCTGAGTACAGCAGAGCAAATATAGCTTAGTGGATATATTTTGCTTAAGCAAATATTTACTGGAAGGTAAAATATGATTGTATTCATTTTAAATTATATGTATAAAATAAAATTTTAGTACTTTTAAAAGGAGAGATCAACTTTATATTAATATACAGGGTAAGAAATTTCAAGTAAGATTTATTTTAAGCAGATTAAATGTGTTCACTCTCTCTTTCTCTAGTCTGGCTCTCCCCTTCTTTCTTTCCTTCCTTCCTTCCATTATTTTTTTTCATTATTATTATTATTATTATTATTACACAGAGGCATAGCACCTTAATTCAAGTAGAAATCTTCTCTATAAGAGGAATGTGTATTGTGCATGGGTTTTAAAAAAAAAAGAACAACATGACTCCTTAATTTTCATTTAATTCTTGTTTATATTTCTCTGACAATGAATTACAATTTCCATTTGTTCTGTGTGCCTTAGAAAATGAAAATGCATATAGAGAAAATAATTATCCTCTCAGCTTTTCCAGGGTTTGCTTCAGAATCTAGTGTTTGCTCTAACCTGAGATTCATACACACCAAGCAATAGCTCATTTGGAGATGTCTTTGGGAGTCTTAAGATTTCTGGATAGAACTGGAGAGCATTATGCTAAGTGAAATAAGCCAGTCAGAGAAAGATAAATACCTCATGATCTCACTCATTTGTGGAACATAGAGAACAACATAGACTGATGAACAGGACAGGACTCAAAGACAGAGAAACAGCGATCAGACTATCAATCCCCAGAGGGAAAGTAGGGGAGGGTGGGGTAAGGGGAAGAGATCAACCAAAGGACTTGTATGCATGCATATAAGCATAACCAATGGACACAGATACCAGGGGTGTGAGGGCATGAGTGGGGGGATAAGGATACATATGTAATACCTTACTAAATAAAGAAAAATAAATTTTAAAAAGGTATTTGAAGAAGTAATGGCCAAATCATCCAAATATATATACATATACATATATACATACATATAATGGCCAAATCATCCAAATATATATCTAGAGATATTAGAGATCTAGTTTCAGAGGGAAAGTTTCTCTCTTTAATATGTTTCTATTGATTTCAGAGAGAGGAAGAGAGAGGGAGAGAGGTTGGGAACATCAATGATGACAGAAAATCATTGTTTGGCTGCCTCCTGCCCACCCCTCACTGGGGATCGAACCCACAACTCGTGCATGTGCCCTGACTGGTAATTGAACTGTGACCTCTTGCTGCATGGGTTGAC
>NW_006287829.1:2013692-2016367 GCF_000327345.1 Myotis davidii | reverse complement strand
GTGAAAACAAGCACCAAAACATATTTGCATTTCAAATACCTGATGAGTGTATTTATAAGATTTCCAGCATAGTACCCTCCACACAACAGGTGCTCAAAACTCTAAATGTATAGCAAACAAATAAATGCTGAAGCTGAACTTATACTCTGACCCTTTTATGGCACCAAATTAATCTTCAAGCCTACACTCACTAACATTGCACTTCGGGACAAGTTGTCTACTAATATTTTCCCACACCTTTTACTTTTTTCACCTTTGTAATTTCCTTCTCTTCAAAGCACCCAATTCTCTTCTATTTCTGCCTACCTAAATTGTACCTCCCCTCCGCCTCCTCAAAACTCAGCTCATCTGTCATCCATTGAACTTTTCCTGTGTCTTCAAAACGGAGATTCCAAATTAGTGCTACCTCAACCAAGTTGTCATGGAATAAACTCATGTTAGGAAATACTTCCCCTTCATATGTGCCTCACTGCTCATAATATCTGTCCCCTTTAATGATTGCTTTTTTATTGGTAGGACAAGATATTTAGTGTGTACACAGTGAGCTCTATTAGTAAATATTAACCATTCATTAAACACTCATGTTTTACCCTGCTTTGTATCAAGTGAATATGCAAGGGAAACACAATTGATTGTGGAGACTGTGGTGACCAAATAAGTAGAAGCTTTAACTTGTCTGAGATAATGTCCTATTGGATATTCTGATCATTGGACCTTATAAGCAAGTCTGCTATAAAACTCTTGGTGTCAAGAGCTTTTTAATTCATTTTTTTTAAAGCACACAAGTTGGAGAGAAATAGAAAATTGGTATAAGTGCTGAAAGTTATAGCATCTGGCACCATCTGTTGCAACTTATTTGATTACATTGCCTTAGAGTTGTCTCCTTTGTTACTTTTTGTTGTCTTCTCACATATTTCTAGAATGTCAACTTTGGAAGAAAACCAAGAAGCAAACTTTGTTATTCCCTCTCCTACTGTTTCTAAACTTGTATAATAGAGCACTTATGATTCATGGTCTAGAAATGCAAAACTACACTACACGCACAACCACATTTAAGAACTAGTGCACACTCCATCCCTTCGTAGGAGATTCATAACATCCATCTTTATAATAAAGAGCTAATATGCTAATTAGATTGAACAGCCGAACGACCTTCCACGCATCCTTCTGGATGACCTTCTGGACAAAGGTGGGGCTGTGAGGGCGGGCTGGGGCTGCCCAGGCCAAGCCCCTTGCATGAATTTTGTGCATTGAGCCTCTAGTATAGACATAAAGGGTTCGGAGACATGAGTCAGATCGACAGTTAATCTAGACACTACACAAACTTTTTTTGCAATATCAACCCACTTAAACTTAGAACAAACCTGTCAGAGCTACTATTCATATCCCCATTGTGTATGAGAAAGAATGAAACTACATTTTTCAAGGTTGCAAATCTAGCATGAGATAGAACTCAGATTCCCACCCAGGCCCTCTGGTTTCTGCGTCCATGCTCTTATTCACTGCCCAAGCTTCTTCTCATCTAAACCAACCTGCCACCAACCGTGAGATCCTGGCACAGATTTACAGCCTAAATGATCAGTAGCTTCCCTAAATTGGTCTTGCCAATATTGGAAGTCACATTTTACTGCAAGTTAGATTTTTATAATATTAATAATTATTAAATTATTTCTTAATGGCACAATAGGAAACAAAAACAAAAACCGAGAGAGAACTAACTAGTGGCCTACAGATGAGACATGGCCTGACTGTAGGTGGGAGATTTAGGAAATCAGTGTTTGGGAGCATTGGTCCTACACTATTAGAAGGCCACAATCAACCAGGAAAGAGGATCCAAATTTAGATTTTCTACCTGATCTGCTGAGCCCATTTTATGCATGTATGTGTGTGTATACATGTAGTAGTACTGATGTTTTAAAACAATTTTCATGCTAGATTTAGCCTGTGGATTATTACTGGAACATGACTATTTTATCCATCACCTAATAGGCCCTCCCTGTCCAACTCAAACTAGAGGGAACTCAATCAAGTTAACTAGATTTGTTTTATGTTTGTTTCTGTCAGTCTTGTGTAAATGTTGTTTATATACCAGATTTTATGTTTAAGAAAGACAAAAAGCATTACTTAACCCTCAGCAGCAAGTACAATAGTGTGCTTAATTAAGTAAATGATTTTGCTCTTTTAAAATGCATCTATCATAAACTACTTTGGGAAATGCTTAACTCTTTTTCAAAAAGGGACTCTCATTTCTCTTTGGGTTAGTCAATTCCTTTCACCACTTTAAAATACAAAGTAGCTCCTTATAATTGTATATGAAAATGAAGTTGTTGTTGTAAAAAAAGACACCTCTGGAGAGCACCCCACATAGAAACATTAAAGCGTGACATATTTATATTGTCAATTTTGATATTATTCGTCCCTTATCAAAATCAACTTACAATAAATTATTTTAACATTGGATTTTATCATGTTATCTGACATAACTTTCTTGAAATATGTAGATGTGATAAGTAGATAAAATTAAGCTTGTAAGTGCATTTCTTCTGAGCTCAATTATGTTTCTTCTCTCTTAAAATAAATTTGGAGAGAGAGAAAGAGAGAGAGAGAAAGAGAGAGAGAGAGAGAGAGAGAGAGAGAGAGAGAGAGAGAGAGATTTAATATAAGATCAGCCTACT
>NW_006287829.1:2005467-2013378 GCF_000327345.1 Myotis davidii | reverse complement strand
TTATCAAAATCAACTTACAATAAATTATTTTAAGATTGGATTTAATCATGTTATCTGACATAACTTTCTTGAAATATATAGATGTGATAAGTAGATAAAATTAAGCTTATAAGTGCATTTTTTCTGAGCTCAATTGTGTTTCTTCTCTCTTAAAATAAATTTGGAGGGAGAGAGAGAGAGATTTAATATAAGAGTCAGCCTACTGTTGCCACCCAAGGCAGATTCCTGGTGACGTGAGGCTCGCTGGGAATTGTAGCCATTTCAAAGCTCTGGGTTGCAAAACATCAAGCAAAATGGCCCTTCAAGGTGAATCACTCAGCAAGCCAGTAGGTAAGGTTTGACATTCATAGGCTTCACTCAGGAAAACCTACTATCATGTAATTGCCTGCCACCATCAGTGATTATTTGGGTGAAATAGAAAATTCTCCAATTTCAGGGGTGCATGTAGAGATAAACAGTACTGTGCTACCCACAAAAAAACAGAGACAAAGCCAGTATTTCTTGTGTGCAATCAGCAAACATCCCCTCATTATCAGGCGCTCAATAGACTATGGCTGTTTTTAAAATCAAATACAATCAGAGGCAGAAAAATAAAGGAATTGCTTCTAAAAATGAACACACCAGTCTCCGGCATTCTTAAACCAATTGATCTCCTCCGATTTTAATTGTCTGTCTAAAACGACATGGGGAAAGTTGTCACAATGATGTCATCCGCAAGCTATGCTTACTAACTTATTGATTTAGCAAGCATGTATGGGATGGGGAAGAGCACTCTGGGTTCAGGCAGAGCTGGAAAGATCGTTCTAAATGAGTTAGACAGCCAACACATTTCTTACGAAGTCGATTAGCACAGGATTAATTGCAAAATTGTAAAAAGGCCAAGACCGCTGCCTTGAGTTCCAGCTTGGAGGCAAAGTTCTGTTGAAGGAAACACAGTCCCCCTTCGCTCCCCGTTGCTCCTTGGTGTTACAGTCACCGAAGTAATTGACCATTTATTGCAGGTGTTTAAAAATTCAGAATACAGGATGTCCTAAGATGAGCATTTGTGTAATCGCATTAAGCTCTAAGACTTTTACTTAGAGACAATTGCCATCCATCACACTGTCCCTTCTTAATTCATTAGTGTTTGTTCTGGCGATGCAGTATTCCAAAACAAATGAGGGGTGTTACTTTTAAAAAATCATAGCTTGGGGTATTTGAAGTGGAAATTGTGATACAAGTCAGCACTTGTCACAGTACAGAAACACCAGAAGTAGGGGCAAAACACAAAAATCTCCTAACACTAAATGAAAATGGCTCTAAAGTGTTTCTAGAGGCAAAAGAATAAAATGAGATCACTTTTCTCGACAACCCTATTTAAAAGATGAGAGCCCCTGTGGTCTGGTGGATGAAAGTCAACACATGTGTCTGTAATTAAGCCCTAATCTCTCTGCTGTGATGAATTTCTAGCCTAAACCACAATGCATGGAAATATACCTTCAAAAGACGTACCCAAGAAAAGAAGGAAGAAATGCCATCATTACCTCTTGGTAGCTGTGTTACTTTTGGCTTTATAGTAAACATTCTGAATGTTTTTCTAGATTTGTTGTGTGGATTAAATTGCATCTCATATCATATGGATGCTACTAAGAGGTATGGAGAAATTCTATATTTATATAAATATATGTGCATCTATATAATTTTCTTTATGCTATTTTATGTTATGAATCATTTTTCAACCTCTCTGCCACCTATTGCTGGTAGTACATTAGTGACAGAGCCTGGGTATTTTTAATGGTTAGAGTGATTATTATTCATGTTGAGCCAGGCATAGGATATAATCTTTTTTTTCTACTGAGGTAGTGGCAGCTTAAAGTAAATAACTGAATTTGAGTGAGGTAAGTATTAATACGTGAGTGGTACTGACAAGCATCCACGCCTCTAATTGTGCCTAGGGTAATGTGCAACCCACGCCTTCCAATTCTAACGACAGAAAAAGTTTAATGAGAACGGAGGATAAGTGTTATGAATTAATCAAATAGAACAGGCAACACCAGGATCATAGATTGTTTCCTGAAGAAAAGGATGCAAAGGTCTACATTTACCTGATGCCTGTTTCCTTTCTTCCTCTTTGGAGTCTTGCTCTTCTTTTTCTCATGTACACACTAGAGAATTCATGAATTTCCTCATTCATTGTACTTATAAAACAGTCCCCAGCTATGCTGAAACTCCTAAATATCTCTAGTAAAGAAAATGATGAATATTATATTTTACTCTATTATTACCTTTGATTTTTCCCCAACTGCTTGTCAAATTGCTCAAAAGGGAAAAATAGGAAAAAAAACTTCTAAAGTAGTGTGAATATATTTCTATATATTTTTTTCAGTCTCAATTTCCTTCTAAAGATGTAGTATAAGGCTACTTTATATGCAACCATCCACATTTTTATGCCATTCCCCACCCAGGATGTGCTAGATTTTCTCTGAGCCCTTTGAATATGATATTATTCCAAATCTAATTTTATACTTCTTATATGAAAGAGGCCATAATTCTTTATCTCATTCAAAATTCCATTTGAATAACTTCCTTCCAGAATGATCTTCCTAATGGTGGTCATTCTCTGAAGCTAAATGTAAATAGAAATCCTTCAGGGCACAGCTCAAATGCTCCTTCTCCAGGGAGAATTCACTTGTCTTCTTTGATGGGAGAGCTTTCGCCTCTCTGAGTCTCTCCACATTGCATGTTTACTATGTCTCTTTTAAAGCATTGCACTTTATCGTGTAATTGTTCATATCAAGAAAAATAATCGCTCTAAGTACACAGAATGCTTCCATTTATAAGAACCTTTCATAAACCGCTCATTCTATATCTACAACGACCCCACCAGGAAGGGGTTGCTATACTAGTTTTATTAGTTCTGACTCAGAGGATTGCTCACTTTGGTAGATCATAAATGATTAAGTAGCAAAACCAAGAATTAAATTGATCTTTTAGGACCAAATTAAATGAACATTCTTTAACTCTTTGCTGTAGACCCTTTTAGAGCAAAAGTGATATTTGTGGACACTGGGCAAACCTCCATGTAATACTATTCAATAAAAAAAAAAAAAATTAGTAGCCCATCCAGTGTGCTCAGTTGTTGAGCATTGGCCTATTCACCAGGAGGTCACTGGTTTGATTCCAGGGCACATGCCCAGGTTTTGGACTTGATCCCCAATGAGGATGTGCAGGATGCAGCCAATTGATGATGCTTCTTTCTCATAGATGTTTCTGTCTCTCCCTCTTCCTCTCTCTCTAAAACCAATGAAATATGTTAATAAAAAAACAAATAAAAGACAAATGAGTAAAGAAGTAAGTAGGATCCAACCTGCACATATCATTTAAATATACTGCTCACAAATAGCAGAGAGCTGGATTAATTTCCTCCATTTGGTCATATTGTACTTATTATTTGCCAATTATTTGTTTCTGTTAGTGGTTCCAAGTAATTCATGCATGCATTATTTTATATATTTTTTTGGTCTACAAAGCCCTAGTATGTTCATCAAGGGCAAGAAGCAGTTATTTGTTGTTTTCATTAGGTGTTTTCTGTCATTTACTCTTCTTTCACAGCACAAGAGTGAGAATATATGCATATTGCTAGCCTCCCTTGAGGGAAGAAAGAATAACCTTTGAAAGCTGAAAAATTATGTTCCAAAGGAAATGTACTTCCAGAAGCATTATAACTTAGTACTGTAAATTTATAATTTTTCTAAAATGTGATACAATTCATGTCATAGAATATTAATAGTGAAATACCGAATTAATTCTTAATTAAATGCATTTTAACCAAAACTGAGAAATGCATTGTGAAATTTCTTGACTGAATATTTATTGTTTGCTAATTATACTTCCCAGTACTTGAAAATCCACTTAATAAGTTTATTTTTAGTAAAACATTGTAAAAATTAAGTGAATAAGACACCAGGGATAATTTATTTAAATTATTTATACGTATAAAAAGATTCATTTTTTATAATTCATGCATATAAATTAATATACTTCATCTTTTTGTCATTTTGAGTTGGGATGCGACAATTACAGCAAAGGATGTTTATTTTATGAAAAATTTTCAACATAGTGTGAAACTTAATTGCTCTGTGCATGCACTATTTATATTCTTTATATAGGTCAAGAAAAGGAGTGTAAACGTAAAACAACAACAAAAAAACAAAAATGTGAGGTTTAACTTTTTTTTCCAGTACAAACGTGTTCTGACCATTTTTGAACAGTGTATCTTTAAGTGACACGCACCTAGAGTTTTGTTCACTTCCTAAATAAAAGCTTTTTTTTTTCCCAAGTGGGTGAAAGGTTTTAGACAGGGAGGTTCCAGATGTCAGCAGTTCCAATCTTTTTAGTGCAACTATAATAGAGAACAGCTTAGTGATTACTGCTGCGGAATTTAACCTTCAGGTCACCGATTCAATCCCTCAGTGCTGCTGGCCTTTTGATAATAACAGGTCTCCCCCGCACACACAACACAAACACACACCACACACATGAACAGAGGGGCCAAGGAGTGAAAACAATGTATTGATAGAATGTAAAAAATATTTTCTTGTAAAGACTTAAGGAGAAGAAAAACAAATGCATTTAATAGTCCTCATATAAAAGTGTTAATGGGCATCATAGTGTAAGTTTTGAAAGCTCAGAAAATATGTGGTGACATCATGTAGAATAATATTCTGGATTTTGGATTTTCTTAATACTGTTTCACTAGGATTTAAGGGAATATGTTTCCACTGATTTATGCTGGGCCCCCTTTGCTATGGTTTCAATCTGCAAAACAGAATGGAAGGTTAAAGTTAAGGAAACCCTGGATACATGTGGAGATTCGGTAGATACTGTTCTTCCCTCTGAATCAAAATAAATGGTGATCATTATACAGCACCTTTTTTTTTTTCTTTTACTGTGAATGGGTTGGGTTTCACTTCAGCATGAAACCAGGCTATATATCCACACAAAACTAATGTAGCAGAAGACCGGTTATTAAAGAGCTAACTTAGGTTGCACAGTAAACTGTCAGTCCCCCAGTAATGACATTTCATCATCGAAGACCTAACCAAAAAGACCTTTGCCTATGTTTAAAAAAATGTAAAGAAATTTTAAAACAAGAAACTGAAGAATGAATAAAAATAAAAAGAAACAGCAATAACCATCATGATTGCAATTGACTGACCATTTGTACTAATCGGGGCTCTACTCAAGAGGTTAATATTATTTTAAAATATTTTAAATCAAGGACACAAATATTAAAGACTTCATTTTTTGGTAGAAACAATGGTTTCCAGTGGTCAAATAATTTGCTAAAGGTCATATAGTCAATAAATAGAAAAATCCAAGGCAAGGTTCCAATACAGGTACATCTAAGACTAATATTCTCAACCACATTGCTATGTTGAAACTGTTTATTAAAGATGAGCTCAGGAAAAGTGACTTCCAGGCCACTCAGCATGTATCAAATGTGGAAGCCTCGATGCTTCAGAAATGTTATTTGCATAAAGAAAAGCAAAGGAAGACTGCATACAGGTCCAGGGAAAGTCATCTTAACCTGAAAGAATCTATCAACAGGATATAAGAAACATTTAGCCTTTAAATTATCACTTAATGTTTCATAGAATTGCTTTTAGTTCACCGACACGTTTATCATTATGCAGGGAGTAAACACCGCTCATTCTTCTCCTTGGTGCTGCATAACTTTGGGATATTGTCTAATTTATGTATCTACTAGAGGTCCGGTGCACGAATTCACGCACAGGTGGGGCCCCTCTGGGTGGCCTGTGGGGATTGGCCAAAATCCACAGTCCAACGCCACTTGCAGCTGCTACCTGCCTCTCCTGCTCATCCTGGCCCCACTGTGCCTGCCATAGGCTCACACCCAAGCAGTCCCATTTCGGAGAGGCTTGCACTGCCGTAGCAGCGCTCACCAGACATAAGCCCTGTGTCTGGTTCCCTTCTAAGGGGAGTGGCCTGCAGGATCGGACTAAAACCAGCAATCTGACATCCCTCAAGAGGTCCCAGATTTCAAGAGGGCACAAGTCAAGCCTAGGGACCCCACACATTCACAATCAGGCTCAGGAGGGACAGCAGGAGGGCTCCAGGGTATGTCTGGCCCTGTCTGGCCTAGTCCCGATTGGCCCGACCCCGGCAGCAAGCTAAGATACTAGTTGGAGTGCTTGTGCCCCCTGGTGGTCAGCGCATGTCATAGCGAGTGGTGGAATGGCCTTAGCATACCATTAGCATATTATACTTTAATTGGTTGAACAGTCGACCAGTCACCAGATGACCTGACACTTAGCATATTAGGCTTTTTTTTGTAAAGGATACCTTCCTTCTCCAGATTCATTGTACAGTTTTGGGACCTCTTCTTTCTCTCTTTTTTCTTATGTTTTATATAAATTAAACAAAAATATTGTTACATGAACTATTATCTTTTAAAAAGGGGTAAGAAATACTTTAAGGCAGTCATTGTGTGTCTTTCTTTACTCAAATGTCTAATCAACCTCATTTGTGGCATATACCACTCTATTCTAGAACCAAAAGGATTCACTTTCTATCTCTTGAACCTCTTATCATCTAGAATTATACTCCCTTCAGAACCAATCTAGGTTCACAACAAGCCCTCAAGTAAAATGGATAACAGTGAGCCATTTAGAATTATTGAGCCACTTGAATTCCTTAAACTAATGAGTCAAATCTGTGAAACTGTAGAGCTCCAGCTCTGAACTAATGGTAAGCTTCATCTTTCCTCTCATCACTGACTCCCACAAGGCTGTGTGCGTGTGTGTGTGTGTGTGTGTGAGAGAGAGAGAGAGAGAGAGAGAGAGTTTAGGTATTTTTATATGGTATATACATGGTGCTTGGTCTACATGGTGGTTCTGAGAGCACTGAAGTAAAACCATTGCTATATCTAGCAATTTAGAGTGTAATTTTGTAGGAGAGATTTCATTCTTACTAAAAAAAACAGAAATAAAGATTAAAGTAACCTTGTGTTTTTTGCTTAGGAAATTGCAAAAACTGCCCTATTATATTAAAGAAAATCCTCAGAGACTCACTCTGTCTTCATTCAATAACATTACCTACAGTAAAAGAACTGCTATATAAACAAATAAGAGAGTCTCAGAGATTTTACCAGTTAAATCTCAGAGAACTTTTTCTTTTGCATTTATTGCATGGCTCATTACATAACTCTGCATCCTTTGCCTCATCTGATGGAGAATGGAGCCATATTTCAAATGTGAAATAGGAAAAGCTACAGAACCTCAGGCAATTTTCACAAAAAACAAACACAAAAATGATATAGAGCCATTAAATCCTAGCATTTTGGTCATATACCAGTTTGGGTAATATGTTGTTCTTGAAGTTTTACCCAGCTAGAATGTTCTTTTTTTACAATATCCCATCAATTTATGTTGAATTGCTTTCTGTTTTGCTAAGCAAACTACAAATTTTATTCCACGACAGAAGCAATGTATTCC
This sequence comes from Myotis davidii, assembly GCF_000327345.1. Taxonomy (NCBI): domain Eukaryota; kingdom Metazoa; phylum Chordata; class Mammalia; order Chiroptera; family Vespertilionidae; genus Myotis; species Myotis davidii. Next base: position 2,005,882 of record NW_006287829.1, on the reverse strand, counting down.
AGTATAAAAAGAATGAAAACAAAACCAAAAAAGCCACAGAATGCATACTACATATCATGCTAAAAAATTTACTCCTATTACTGTACATTTTTCTCTTCCCTGTAGTTAAAAGTCATTAGTATGATATTTACTATTAAAATTGTTAAGCAAAATATTTTAAAATTACAATAGTATTACAAGATTCTAAAGATACTGTAGAGGACAGTACTGGAATTGGCCCCAGTTTCCTGCTCTGTAAAATGTGTTAAGCATGTCCCAGTGCCTTCACTGAGCTTCGAGTGCCAATTGAAATAGTATATAAAGAAAATGAGGGAAGAAGTGAGAAAGAAAAGGAAGGGCAAGCAACACAAAAGAAAGATTGAAAGGAACCTGTAAACCTATTGTCACTTAAATAGGGAATAGCATCACCAGTGTT
>NW_006287829.1:2000957-2005442 GCF_000327345.1 Myotis davidii | reverse complement strand
CCCTCCCTCCCTCTCCTTCTTTTTGTCTCTCTTTCATCTTGGTGATAATTTAGATGTGACCCTATCTGATACAAGTGGTTTTTGGACTTTTTTTGTTATTGTTTGGCCTTATCCTATATAATAAAGAGGTAGTATGCAAATTGACCATCATGCACTCATACAAGATGGCCGCCCCATGTGGTCAAAAGATGGCCACCACAAGATGGCCGTCAGGGGAAGGCAGTTGGGGATGATCAGGCCGGCAGGGGAGTGGTTAGGCATCAATCAGGCCCGCAGGGGAGCTTTTAGGGGGCGATCAGGCTGGCAGGCTGAAGCAGTTAGGGGAAATCCAGCAGCACGCAGGTGAGTGGTTAGGAGACAGCAGTCCAGGATTGTGAAAGGGATGTCCAACTGCCGGTTTAGGCTGGATCCTGGCAGTTGGACATCCTGGAATCAGGCCTAAACCAGCAGTCGACATCCCCCAAAGGGTCCGAGATTGGAGAGGGTGCAGGCTGGGCTAAGGGACACCCTCCTCCCATGCACGAATTTCGTGCACTGGGCCACTAGTATTATAATAAAAGTAGTTATATTAGCTTTAATGCAAAGTTATAATGCTATTGCATTATATGCCTCCCAAAATATTTTTATTTGTTGGCTAAGTTAGCAGCCAGCAGCACACAGAGTGCTAATATAGCACCAGTAATAAATATGAAAAATATTGTTTTACAAGTGGAAAAATTAGTCAGCATTTTTAAGGCACTGTATTGATACTTGCAATACAGTTTTAAATAACTTGGCCTTAGAAGATCTTGGAAAGTTAAAAATACAAACTGCTAACAATAAATAATTACACAACAATGGCATATTAAATTGGAATGAGCAAGAAAGGGAAAATAATTTCCAGTGTCATTTTTTTTTTTTACAAACTTTACCTTTATCTCTCTGTTGCTTAGTCAGTAAAGCAGACATTTGTGTTAGACATACGAAATGCATTCCATTTCTAATGTGTTATCTGGACTTAGTCAAATTTTCTTTAGATGATGGATCACCTTTCAACTGTCAATTAATACTTCTAAAATCTCTGCTCAATATAGTTTACTAACTTAGTACATGTCAACCTAAGACTAAAATGTTTCCAGGAGATTGGGTGCCATTCTGTACACAGACAAATAAATCACCAGTTAATGGAAGATAAAATTGTTGATATATACAATTATTCATTAAAAGACTTGAAATTGACAAAGGTAAAGAAATCCTGGGCAGAGTTGGGTTATATAACAATGTCAGACCTTTCCTCCAAATATCCTAAAACCAAAGATTAAATAAAGAAATACATAAGTATAGCCTCTTTGTTGCTAATATTGTGTAATTTTATTAATATAAATCTGTAACTACTATTACAGTAGTGAGAACTATGTTGCTATTAATACACACACACATCTTACCTAATAGTAGACAAAGATTAAAATTAACCATGCCTCCGGTACGCCTCCCATTGGCTAATCAGTGAAATATGCAAATTAACCACCAACAAAGATGGCAGCTAATTTGCATACTGCAGGCAGATCCCGCTGCGCTGCCCAAGGCGAGATCTGGGCCTGCAGTGTCTTGGGCGGGGCGGGCAGGGAGAGTGGTAGCATGTCTGAGCTGCTGTCCACTCCAGCGTGGGATCCGGGCCTGCCGTTCTTGGGCGAGGTGGGCTGGGTGGGCAGGGCTGGCAAGGCAAGCGGCAGCATGATCCATGAGAGGGCACAGGTTCGGCTGAGGGACTCCCCTTCCCTGCCAGCGCACAAATTTTTGTGCACAGGCCTTCTAGTCTCTATATATAAAAACCCAAGACCAAAAGGTGAAATGACCAGAACTACCGGTTGACCCGTCGCTATGACCCCTCACTGACCACCAGGGGGAAGACACTCAACCCAGGAGCTGCCCCCTGGGGTTCAGTGTGCTCCCACAGTGGGGGCGCTGCTTGACTAACCAGGGTGAGCAGCTGCTCCCACAACGGGAGCAGCCCCTCAGAGGGCAGATCAACAGCCACTCAGCTGGTCGGCCATGCCCCCACCAGTGCACAATTCTGTGAACCAGGCCTCTAGTGCAGTGGTTCTCAACCTTCCTCATGCTGCGGCCCTTTAATACAGTTCCTCATGTTGTGGTGACCCCCAATTTCATTGTTACAAATTGAACATAATTAAAGCATAGTGATTAATCACAAAAACTGTATGTAATTATATATGTGTTTTCTGATGGTCTTAGGTGACCCCTGTGAAAGGCTCATTGGCCCTCCAAAGAGGTCACGACCCACAGGTTGAGAACCGCTGCCCTACTGTATGATATAATAAGTTACTTCCCTTAGTTAAAGCTTTGTATATTTCCTCTTTAAGATTAAGTTAATGAGATTTTGAAAATAATTTATTGCCAAATTTCATCACACATCAACACTATATAGATCAATGCTTCCCTGAATGCAGTATCTGGAACACTTATGGTCTATTAACATGGTAACTGACATCCACAAATTATATTTTTAAAAATCTAACACTTCATCATTATAAAGGTAAAAACCCTTCAAATAGGAGAAAAGACCACATGGTTAAGGTCAGATGTCAGCTTTCATCTAGAAGGAGACTAGGTGAGGATAATGAGATGGAAAGGGATACATTTAGAATGTATGCAGAATGTAAGCATAATGATATATCTATTTAAAAAAAATACTATCCTTAGAACTTCAGCATAGACCCAGTGATTGTTATATAATCTCATGAAATAGTTAGCAACATTTTGATGTAAAGCTAATAAAAATATTTCAAATCAAACTTTTACTTTTATTATAAATAAAATTTGACCAAACATTGTATTTTACTTTGCAGCAAATGAATTAAGAAAGGAAAGAACCCAGCTGGCATGGCTCGGTGGTTCCTTTCCTGGTCAGGGCACATGCCTGGGCTGTGGGCTCAAGCTCCAGTGTGGCGCGTGCAGGAGACAGCCAATCAATAATTATCTCTCATCATTGATGTTTCTATCTCTCTCTCTCCCTCTTTCTTCCTCCCTGAAATCAATAAAAATATTAAAAAAAGAAAGACGTGGAAATGAATTTGCAAGTATCCTAGTAGAATTTTGCATCATGTTGGGAATGTAAAAGGAAATTCAGACTGACCTGGCTAGACCAATGGTAAGAAAGGGGAAAGAAAGGAGGAAAATTAGTTAGTATTAGGACCAATTTTGATGTATTAACATTTCTCTTAATGCTCAACTTCACTAGCTGCTAAGGAAATGCAAATCAAAACTATAATGAGATACCTACTGTCTCACACCTGTTAGAATGGCTATTAGCAATAAGGCAAGTAATAACAAGTGTTGGAGAGGTTGTGAAAAAGGAGGAATCCGCATTCACTGTTGTGGGAATGTAGACAGGTACTGCCGCTATGGAAAATTTGGGTAGCTGCCTGGCTCCAAGTTGCAAAGCTACTTCCTGTCAAAAATATATGAGAAAGTTGCTTCTCCTCTAGATAAAGTTAAGTAACTAAGACAAATGGTCACCCTCAAATACTGGATAAATTTAGGAGGTCTTATCATATCCTCTTACTGGAGTACAAGTTATCATTTATCTTGAAGACATGTATATAATGGATTGTATCTCCTTGGCATAAAAAAGGTTAAAATTTATTGCCTTCTTTGCCATATATTCATGAATTGTCTATGATGTATGTCCCATATGGTTTAATGCTTATTCAATAATACAACATTTTTTTTCTCTAAAAGAAATATAAAAATTAAAAAAAAGATGTGATACACATGTACCATGGAATACTACTCATCCATAAGAAAAGAAATACTGCCATTTGTGACAGCATGCATGGACTTTGAGAATATGATGCCAAGTGAAATAAATTAGACGGAAAAAGTTAGAACCATATGATTTCACTCATATGTAAGATATAAAACTGAAAGCCACAATGAACAAATAAGAAAAACAAACAAAAACTTTCAGATACAGACAACAGTATGGTGGTTACCAGAGTGAAAAGGGTGGGAGGGTAGTGAAGGGTAAAGGGAGTCAAATAAGTGGTGATGTAACATGAATTAACTTTCTGTGGTGAGCATACAATGCAATATACAGATCATGAATCAGAAATACACACTTGAGACTTATATAATCTTATTAACCAATGTCACACCAAAAAAGGTAATAAAGAAAATAATCCTCACAAGAAATCAAGTGCCAGAAGTTAGCATTTTCCTTTTGATGAATACTTCTGATTTTTTTTGTTTTGTTTTAGATATAGCAGAAAAGACTATCGCCAAGAAAAAAAGCCATTATTTTTTTATTAAATAGTGATTATTAAGCACAACTATAAAATCTATGTTGTTCATTATTTAGCCACATGTATTTTCAGTTAGAGCATGACAGACACTGTATCACTGTTTTGATATTTGTCCCAACAAACAGGCAGGCCATTTCACTTTGCAATGAAAATCTAGTCAGCTCTGCAACCTCATTTCCCCCCC
>NW_006287829.1:1995342-2000905 GCF_000327345.1 Myotis davidii | reverse complement strand
ATGACAGACACTGTATCACTGTTTTGATATTTGCCCCAACAAACAGGCAGGCCATTTCACTTTGCAAAGAAAATCTAGTCAGCTCTTCAACCTCATTTCCCCCCATGTGTTGTAATACTATGGATAGGATGGAATTAAGGGGAACAAATAATGTGATCATTATATAAGAAATTTTCATTGGTGACATTAGTGGGAGAAGCCCTATATATAGTTGCATATGCACATGTAATCTCTGCGTTTTATATCCAAGCACAAGCTTTAATATAGTAAGAAAATCTACTTAAGCAAATATCCATATACAAATATTATTAAAAATCATAAGAAACTAAATCTTCTAACCTTTGGAAAATCTTGGCCTTTAATATCTATCTTGGAATTCAGAAACTTTTACTATAGTAATACTGAGAAGCCTTTGTTTAAGCAGCGATTCTCAACCTGTGGGTCGCGACCCCTTTGGCAGTCGAACGACCCTTTCACAGGGGTCGCCTAAGACCATCCTGCATATCAGATATTTACATTATGATTAATAACAGTAGCAACATGACAGTTATGAAGTAGCAATGAAAATAATGTTATGGTTGGGTCACAACATGAGGAACTGTATTTAAAGGGCCAGAAGGTTGAGAACCACTGAAAGCATTAGTGCAAATCTTAAGCCAAGAAGACCAAGCCTACCACTGAGGCTAGAATAAGCTAAGGAAATTACTATTAGTGGTAAAACTGAGCCAATGAGCCTCAAAAGCAAATTCAAAGATTTGAAAATATTTTCATTCAAAATGAGAAGGCTAAAAACACCAACAAAACATTAGAATAGCATATTCCAAATTATTTTTTGTGGAAGAATAATTCCAAGTTATAAATATTACTATCATTTAGAGAACCAAAAAATGTTCTTAAACAAATAAGTTTAAGCCATGTTGTATTATGAAGTTTAATAGCTTCCTTTACTACAGAACTTCGCTTACCAGACCTAACATGTCATTTGTTATGGAATCCAAGAACAGAACAAATCTACATATATTTTTAAGACTCAGATCACTAATCTTTGGTCAATGGGTTTGTATGATCATCACTCTATAAAGTCACTTGAAATCCACATTTATAATAAACATTACATTTAAATATAGATGTAGTTATCCTAAATACAGTTATAAAAATGCAACTCTGATAATAGTACATATAAGAGTCATTCATGGCATACAAATAGGTTTTTCTCTCACAATTAAACTCTTGAGAGCTGTAAATAAAATATTTTTACAGCTTTCAAGAATTCTGATATTACCTTTAAATATGTGCTTATGTTGTCAATGTATGTGGCATTTTTGACACATTGATGTTATGCATGTAGAATCTAACATTTAAAAATTAAATGTTAGATTGCTTAGCTTTATATTGGTTGATAATTTTGCATTTAATGTGTACCTCATGCTATAAGTCCAATTCCATAATTTACTCAATAATAATATGCTGCAAAGTTCAGTCAGATGATGATGATAATTATGATACTAATACTGACACATTTTAAAAACATGACATTACTAAAGCAAATTTTGATGCATGTAGATAAAAAGAGTATTGACAGGATAGAAGATTAAAAGATGATTTTAAACATACTTGACTTTAGCAATAAGTTCTGTAATTTTATTTTACTTTATTTTATTTTTAAGTATATACATATGTGTGTGTTTTATTGACTTCAGAGAGGAAGAGAACCATAAAAATATCAATGATGAGAGAAAATCATTTATCCTCTGCCTCTTGCATCTCCCACACTGGGATCAAATTGAACGGTGACCTCCTGGTTCATAGGTGGACGTTCAACCACTAAGCCATGCCAGCTGGGCAAGTTCTGTAATTTTAAATTCCTCTTAGAAACATGGCACTCTTGAAAGTACACAAATTGTAGCACACAATTCCTTAAATCTGGAACCTAAGGTTTTCAGTGCTTTGCATCTTTATTTTGCAGAGGTATTTTAAATTTTAGTTTATTGAATCAAATTACAGCAACTCAAGTTCCAGTGATTTTCAGCCCTTAGAAGTCTGTTTTTTAAAAAACTGAGATGTGCACTGTACAGTGTGTAACCACTAGTGATGTGTGGCTATTTAACCTTAAATTAATTAAAATTAAACAAAATTAAAAATTCAAATTCTCAATCACATTAACCACATTACAAAGGCTCAAAAGACACATGTACTTAATAGCCACAATATTTAAACAGCACAAGTATAGAACATAAACATCATTATAAAAAGTTTTATTGGACAGCCCTGGCTTAGAGGATATGGATATAAGATGAAGACAAATTCTGAAGAATTCCAGTAGAATCTAGAGTATGGTTCAATGTAGATCAAATGTACTCTCTTGACAGAATTTTCAGAAACTGAAGCTAAAATATGTATAATAAATAAAAGATTATGAATTTACTTAATCAACTAGGTGATTAGACACTAGGCCTTAGAGATGGAGAATATCAAATATTTTACGGGTAAGTCATGAAAAATGGTAACTTGAAGACAAGTTTGAAGAAGAAAGAAAATATCTATGAAAGTATGGTGTCAGAGGAACCAAAAAATGGCATCAGGGGAACATCACAGAGGAGGAAATGTGGTAAGCAGAATTCTAAGGTATCCCCCAAGATTCCAGTGGTGTAAATGCATAGTTGGATCTCCTCCCCTGGCGTGTGGGCAGGACTTGTGAATATGATGGGTTAGTCTCTCCTATTCCTGATTAGGCGAACTAATGGGAAAGGTGATGGTGTAAAGCTTCTGTAATAATAAAAGTGTAACATGCCAATTAGTCCGAACAGCTGAATGACCTTCCGGATGTCCTTCCTAATGTCCTTCCAGACAACCTTCTGGACGAAGCCTGGGCTGCAAGGGCCGAGCCTCTTGCATGAATTTCATGCATTGAGCCTCTAGTTTTATATAATATTTTTTTCAGGCTGGAGGAAGATTCCCCTGCTGGCTTTGAAGAAGAAAGCTACTATGTTGTGAGAAAGGCCCAATGACTAGGACATGAATGCATCATTCAGGCGCAGACAGCAATCTCTGGTCCACAGGCAGCAAGATCCAGGGAACCCCGTCCTTCAACCTGAATGACCTTGAGGAGGGCCAGGACCTAAGATGAGACTGAAACTCTACCAATGTTTTGATTTCAGTCTTGTGGAACACTTAGTAGAGCATCCAGAGATGCCATAGCCAGATTTATGACCTACAGACCTGTGACTTATCACCTATGGAACTGCATATTGTTTTAAGATAAAAAGATAAAGGTTTGTAATTTGTTAGAAAGAAATATAAAATTAACACAGGAATATTCCCAAGTACTGAAGAAATAAGACACAATACGTTTCTGTTGGATTCACCGGCAAGTATTTTGGTGATACAGATGAAAGCAGTTTCAGTGGCAAGGTGGGTGAAACACAAAATTTTCTATTTAAAACAGGGAAAGGGATGGAAGGGGGATGAATACGAACTATAGCCACCCTTAAAAAGTTCACTATGTAAGAACCAGAAACCCAGAATAATATTTAAAGTGAGATCATTTTTCCTTTTATATTTTATCAGGAACTTGATGGTGATTATTAACATTGTTGTTGTTTGTGACAAATGGAGAGGATGCAGAGGACAAAATGAAGCCATAGAAGAGGAAATGGATTATACAAAAGAGAATCCATGCAGGCAGATGAGGGTAATATTAGGTGCTCATAAACTCAGGAGCTAGAACCACTTTGACCAAGTGAAGGCAGTTCTCATCCAGTAAGTTCTCAATTCTCACTAATGAAGGGGGCATGTTTTTGTTTGCTTGCTTGCTTGTTTGTTTGTTGCTGTTGTTTCTGCTTGAGGAGGCAGGTAAGATCATGAGGTTACTCGTTTAAATTCAAGCTTCAACTATTATTCATTATGAAACCTTGACATTACTCTTCATCACTCTGACCTTCAGTTTACTTCAGTAAATGAGAACAATAAAACCTCTTCTGCAGGCTATCTGGGGGACAAAATGAGGTGATATCTGTGGAGGGCTCAGTAGATTGTTCAGCACACTATGTACTCAGGAAATTATGGCTGTTTTATTACTGAGATTGAGCATGGTTTGGCGAGATGAGGAATTTGAGGCGAGTGGAGAAAGTTTGAAATGACTCTGTTAAGAATAAGAGAGGCAGTTTAGTGGGGAAATATGGAATAATTCCTAAAATGTTTTTAGGGTTCAGGTAAGATATGAGACAATGGATTTCTTCTAAGTCCAGGTTCCATGATTATTTTGTGCTGGCTGGATCAGGATGCTAGATACAGAAGGAGACATGCAGGGAAGTGAATCTCGGATAAAATTTTTATGGGCTAATTAACATTCAGGAACAATGAAGCAAAGGACTGGAAAGATGAGCAAGGGAGTCATAAAAGTGATAAAAATGGATAAAGTAGAGAAGCCAAAGTACACAAATGCCCACTGATATCAAAGGTATGCTGTCCTAGGAATAACACATTAGAAAGGGAGAAAAACGAAGGGCCATCACTGACTTCCATGCTCAAATTTCAGTTTTTAAAGGTAAGATAAATAAACAAAGATTAAGAAAACAACAATAAGCACTAGCCAGTTTGGCTCAGTGGATAGAGAATCGACCTATGGACTGAAGGGTCCCCAGTTGGAGTCTGGTCAAGGGCACATGCCTAGATTGCAGGCTCGATCCCCAGTGGGGGTGTGCAGGAGGCTATCAATGATTCTCTCTCATAATTAATGTTTTTATCGCTCTCCCTCTACCTTCCTCTCTGGAATCAATAAAAAATATAAAATGAAAATTATTTCCTGGCATTCTAAAAATAATAATTAAAAAAAGAAAACAACAATAAAAAATTCTTAAATTCTGTCCAGGATGATGGCAAGGACTGAGAAAAAAGGAGAAAGCATAATACCAGGTACCAAAGAATTTTAAGCAAACAGAAGTGACTTGTACATTGGAAGACAGTGGCAAGAAATGGCTGGAGCAATGGAGTAATGGAGTCAAAAGTTGTTTTAACTTAAAAGGGGTATCCTATATAATAAAAGGCTAATATGCAAATCGACCAACAGTTGCTATGATGCTCACTGACCACCAAGGGGCAGATGCTCAATGCAGGAGCTGTCCCCTAGTGGTCAGTGTGCTCCCACAGAGGAAGCACTCCTTAGCCAGAAGCCAGGATCATGGCTGCACTAAGGACCCCTTGAGGCATGTCTGAGTGCCGGCTTAGGGGAGCAGGCCTAAGCTAGCAAGCAGACATCCCCCGAAGGATTCTAGACTGCAAGAGGGTGCAGGCCGGGTTGAGGGGAACCCCCCCACAAGTGCATGAATGCCATGCACCAGGCCTCTAGTTCATTATATTACTACTAGAGGCCCGGTGCACAAATATTTGTGCACTTGGATGGGAGGGGAGGTCCTTCAGCCCGGCCTGTGCCCTCTCGCAGTCTAGGACCCCTCGGAAGATAACGCCCTGCTGGCTTAGGCCTGCTCCTGGGTGGCAGAGAGCAGGCCCAATCCCTAGGTGCAGCCCCTGGTCAGGCTCAGAGCAGGGCCAATTGGGGAGTTGG
>NW_006287829.1:1957257-1994762 GCF_000327345.1 Myotis davidii | reverse complement strand
ACTCCCCGCTCAGAGGCCTGTAGCCGCAGGTGGCAGGTGGGGAGCGTCGGTTTCCTCCGTCACTGAGGCAAGCAAGCCTCATGTTAGTTTCAAGCTGCCTGGCTGCCGGCCGCCATCTTGGCTGACAGTTAATGTGCATATCTTGCTGATTAGCCAATGAAAAGGGGAGCGGTCCTATGCCAATTACCATGTTTCTCTTTTATTAGTGTAGATAATTTTAAAATTTAAAAGTATTTGAACTAAATTGAGATTAACATACACATGATTTTATGTCTAAGAATTTTAAACCTCAGGAAATATTAAAGTTTTTGCTTTGTGTTTATTTTCATATTTTATTATGTTTTGTGATTTGTTTTTCAGTAAGAATGACCATACTATTGAAAGGCTGCTACTGCTGCAAATAAGTGTGGACACAGAGTGAACTATGAGTAAAATAGAGGTACTTTCTGAGTGTTTAATGTACACAGAATGGGGCAGAGATTTTCAACCCATGTGGCACACAACATTTGAACATCGCTGGTATAGGTAATCAAAAAATATTTGTTTCTTTTTTGGAATTCTTACCATTTGCAACAGCATGGATGGAATGGAGAGCACTATGGTAAGCGAAATAAGCCAGTCAGAGGAAGATAAATATCACATGATCTCACTCATTTGTGGAATATAATGAACAACATAAACTGATAAACAAAAACAGATCCAGAGACAGAGAGACATCGATCAGGTGTCAAACCTCAGAGGAAGGCAGGGGAGAGTAGGGGTAAGGGGGAGAGATCAACCAAAGGACTTGTATGCATGCACATAAGCCTAACCAATGGACACAGACAACAGGGGCATGAGGGCATGAGTGGGGGGTAAGGGGTAATGGGGGAATAAGGACACATATGTAATACCTTAATCAATGAAGTGAGAGAAAAAAATATTTCCTTAGACTATTTGGTACTCAGGTAACAACAACAACAAATCCTGAGTTCTATACATAGATGTACAGTATTAGTTTATTCCACTACTCATGTAATAGAACATAATACAATACAGGAAATATTTTTAAATTGATCTAGAGATCCAAACATCTTTAGAGACCTATTACAGAAACTTCTTCATAATGTATTTTGTTTCCCTCTTTCAACATCAAAAGGAACTTAGGGGGAGGGGAGATGTAGAATGGAAAATCTCTGTGGTGTACCGCCTTAGAATTATTTTCAGAAACGTCAAATTTTGCATCATTTTCTTTAACTTAATGGCACCTGCAACCTGTTCTTGTCTGGGCGGTAAAACTGCACAGCCCCACAGATACATGCTTACCAGGGAAGGCGGGCAGCCTGAGACACACACTTTACACCTGTTTACATGTCTTGCACTTCACAGAGTTGCTTGTGGTTTCCACCTCATATAGATTTTTAGTTCAAACTGCTGACTAGCATTCTTTAATAGAGAGTGTGCTTGAATTTTGGAACTTGATTGCTTTTCTAACTCAGCTGCACCTTCCACATTAAATTTTTTTCCACTGCCTTTTTTTTTATAACTGGGTTCTTAAAACAGAAGAGCTGCCACTATGTGGCCATGTAATCAGTCAGCTATGCTCCCTGCCCTGTCTTACTTATAACTGAGAATAGCTTTTGATATTCAAGCTTAATTACTTTTATAGGTTCAAGGACTCCCTTAATAAGCTTTGTTATGGCTCACACAGTAGAAGCTATTTATTCTGCATGTCAAAGCTACATAATCTGGGCACTGCTTTCAATTTCTGAAACTATTGCTTCTCTCAAGATTCATAATAATAATAATAATAATAATAATAATAATAATAATAATAATAATAATAATAATAATAATAATAATAATAATAATAATAATAATAATAATAATATAATAACGAAATAAAACTAAGGGGTATTTTGTTTCTTTTTTTTTCATTATACCATTTAGAACTTCACAGTAATAAAGATTACAAATTGGACTCATTATGGTAATGTTTTAAATTTGTTGGGGAATTTTCTGTTTTTTGTGTTCATACATTATAAGGCATAGAGGTGTGTTTTTGTTGTTTTGTTTTTGCATCTGACTACACACTTTTTTAGCTTTATTTTTTGAAGTCTATCTTTTCTCCATCCAATTCCCTTTACGCTTTTGTAAAAAATTAATTAACAATCTATGTTTGGGTTCTATTCTGCTTCATTTATTTGCCTGTCATTATGCCCCAATACAGTAGTTTTGATACGTATTAATATTGGATAATGTAAGTCCTCCGCCTTTGATCTACTTTTTCGTTGTTTGGCTATTCCAACTCATTTGCATTTCTATACAAATTTAAGAATCAACTTGTCAATTTAAAAAGAAAGAAGCCCTGTAGAATTCGGCTTGCAATTACATTTATTGTATGAATCAATTTGGGAACTGTTTTAAGAGCAATAGTAAGATTTTAAACTTTTATTTTAAACTCATGCTCATGAGAAACAATATTTTAAACATCATCTGTTAGATTTATTTGGAGCAAAATATATTGATTAATAATAATCACTGATTCTTCCTGAACATGCATTTTGTACCAGATGAGAATATTTAATATATTTCTCTTCTAATAATTCTGTAACTTTGTTGTTAATATTTTTGGCACTTTTTCCTTTACTGTCATTATTCTCTTTGAATGTAAGGCTTTAAATTTTATATAAATTCATAGCTATAGTTGTTACATAGATTTGTTTAAAAATATTTTTTTTATTGATTTCAGAGAAGAAGGGAGAGGGAGAGAGAGAGATAGAAACATCAATGATAAGAGAGAATCGTTGATCAGCTGTCTCCTGCACGTCCCCTACTGGGGATTGAGTCTGCAACCCAAGCATGTGCCCTGGCGAGGAATTGAACTGTGAACTCCTGGTTCATAGGTCTATGCTCAACCACTGAGCTATGCCAAATGGGCTACGTACCTTTCCATAGCCTATTTCACCATTATGACTTGTTATTTATCTGTATGAGGGAAAATATTTGGCTTTCTTTTACTTGTTTTGTTTTTATTTTTGGCTTAGAAAGCATTCTATATTCTGTACATAAAGCACACATTAAAAAACACACAAACAAATATTCTTCCATTTCTATAACGCATTCACTATCACAACAATACATATTACAAACAGCTTTAAAATCGCAGGCACTTTAAACAACACACATTTATTTTCCATGCTCATAGGCCTGTGGGTCAGCAGGACCTCTGCTAAGCTGAGGTGTAATTCATTGTTTTTCGTCTTGGGCGTAGATTGGGCTCAAAAATACTCTAAATATGTTTTTATTCTAGGACCAAAGTTCCCCTGGACAAGTTCCTGCCATAATATATGGTGAAGCATGTCATATTGCACCATCACATGTGAAGCTCTTGCTTATATTTTGCCTACTAATGTCCCATTGGTCAAATTAAATCTCAGGTTCAAGTCCAAATATAATGGAACAGTCATGTTTGCATTGCCAAATCTAAAGCCAAGGCAACGGCAAGCAGGAGAGAAAGAATTGCAAGTCTATAATCCAGTGTGACCAAATTTCAGATTTTCATGGAAAGTCCACTTTTATTTTAAAGTATGTAACTTCATATTTATTGTGATATTATGCAGAAACCTAATTTTTTCAATTGTATTTCTTTATATATAATTTAAATTATTACAATATATTAATATAGAATACATTAAATTTATATTATATAAAATATATTATTATAACATCCTAAATAATAAAAGGCTAATATGCAAATTGACCAAATGGCGAAAAGACCAGTTGCTATTACAGGCACTGACCACCAGTGGGCAGATGCTCAATGCAGGAGCTGTCCCCTGGTGGTCAGTGCACTCCCACAGGGGGAGCACCGCTCAGCCAGAAGCTGGGCTCAAGGCTGGTGAGCAGGGAGTGGGCCTAAGCCAGCAGTCAGATATCCCCCGAGGGATCCCAGACTGTGAGAGGGTGCAGGCTAGGCTGAGGGAACCCCCTCACCACCAGTGCATGAATGTTGTTCACCGGGCCTCTAGTATTATTATACAATAATATATTATTAATATGAAATATATAATATATTGTATTAATTTGTGATATATTACATTAATATATACTATTTTAAATTATTCAATAAGATTCATGAATAGTCTATTTTTTATCCATTGTTTAGAAATGATCCCTCTATTGTGTAGTAAAATGTCATATGTTCTTACTTTCTGATCTTTCACTGTTACTTGTATACATCTGTTATACACAGTATTATATTCAATGAAAATTTAGACTGGATAAAATTTTGCCTTGTCTTTACTCTTTTCTCAAAGTATTTATTGCTTCTCTGGGTCCCATTCTCTTTATAAATATGATAATTTTATGCATCAATGTATCTAGGCTATAGTACCTTGTTATTTAATAATCAAACACTAATTTAGGTAGTGTTTAATGATATTTTGAAAATGTGACTAACATCTATAATTAATTGCCTCCAAGTAAAAAGATAGATTATCCTTGATAGTGTGGTGAGTCTCATTCAATCAGTTGAAGGTCTTAAGAGCATACACTCAGGTTTGCCGATGGAGAGGCAGCAGTAGTTTTCCTCTTCAAGATTCTTTGGCTTGTCTAGTAATTAAATTAGCATAAACTGGGTTAAGAGGAGAAAAGCAAATGTA
The DNA here is from genome assembly GCF_000327345.1 of Myotis davidii. Classification (NCBI taxonomy): domain Eukaryota; kingdom Metazoa; phylum Chordata; class Mammalia; order Chiroptera; family Vespertilionidae; genus Myotis; species Myotis davidii. The sequence continues at coordinate 1,990,119 of NW_006287829.1, read as the reverse complement.
ATATTGTACATATGCCAGCCCCATAAATAAGGTGAAACTTCCAGGCAAAGTCAAAGAATTGAGGCTTATATAGCATCTTGAGCTAAGGAGAAGGGAGTAGGCCCTGGGATTTCCAAGGGGAGAAAGACAATTTACAGGAAGATGAGGAGAGCAAATGTTTAGTGAACAAATGTGTACCATGCCATGTAGGTATGTGTTTTTGATTACAAAATTATCTCTGGTAACTGTTGTACACACCCCTTCTAAATTATTTTACAGTTAAGGGGGAGGTCTTCGTTTTCTTCAGCTCAAAATAATCCACATCACAGAGTGATGCACTTTGGAATGACAGAGTCTACTCCCCTGCATCAGAAAAGAAAATACTGCTTCAGAACTGCAACATCAACTCCTGCCTGAGTTTCCAGCCTAAGAACCCTGACTAATCCACTGGATCAGTACACACATTTGTCAAGTTTCACATGATAAACTTATTGGCAATAGATTGGGAGGTACATTGGAATATAGAGAAATTTGGAGATAATTGACATCTTTACAGGATTAATTTTTCTTATAGAAGGAAGTGGGGTGATATCATGTGGATCATTTTATATTCTTTTTTTTCTTTTTTTTGAGGTGGTATGTTTTTTTGTTGTTGTTGTTTTATTTTTATTTTTTTTTTAATTTTTTTATTACAAAGGGTATTACATATGTGTCCCTTTTTTCCCCCCGCCCTAGATAGTCCCCTAGCCTCCCCTATCCCCCAGTGTCTTATGTCCATTGGTTATGCTTATATGCATGCATACAAGTCCTTTGGTTGATCTCTTACCCCCCTCCCTCCTGCCCCCCAACCCTCCCCAGCCTTCCCGCTGCAGTTTGACAATCTGTTTGAGGCAGCTCTGCCTCTGTATCTATTATTGTTCAAAAGTTTATAATGGTCTCAATTACCCATGAATGAGTGAGATCATGCGGTATTTTTCCTTCATTGACTGGCTTATTATATTCTTTTAATAAAATTGTATGTATTTCTGGGTCAGCCCTGTCAGTTCATTACTAGATATTTTACAATTGGTGCTCTACTATCAATAGGCTCTTTTATTTTTATTATGTTTTTATGTTGTGGCTGGTATCAAATTAAGATTTTTTCCATATCTATCATTTATACCTGTCCATATTGTCAATTTTTAAAACTATTTTACAGTTGAGCATTTTAGATTTTTTAAAAATATGTGGGCTACTTTTAAGAAAAAAATCATTTCTCTGAGAATATGCCCTTCCATTTAGAAGTAGCTCTCTGAGACCAACACTCCTGCAATTGCTCTGGCGTCTCAGTCACTCAGTTCAGGGCAGAGTAACTTAATACGTGTGATAAGTTTAGGAAAAATGTGTATCATATATAAGTTGCTTTCTCCTGGAATTTAAAAAAGCAACAACACAGGAGTATTTCTCTAAACTGCACTTGACCATGTGGCACACATAGGGTGGAGGCTCTGCCCGTGAGGAAGCCTTATGATCGTCCAGCAGATTTTCGATAGGTATGCGATACTATTTCTGAGTTTCTATAAAAGCAAAGACTTTTACTGCAATTAAAACTACCAGTATCAGCTTTATTAGTAGAGAAGGTACTATATCTCTCTCTCATCTGTTATAGCCCTGTTCCTTTCTCAACATTTTCAGGAGCCAGAAGGGGAAAATTAGTTTATTAGTTGACTGCCCTAAGGATCCACTAATTTAGAAATAATCTGTAATTAATTACTACATTCTCTTATTTTATTTCTTGTCTTATTGGACTGAGTATGATTACTAGTAAAACTGTGAAGAGCAGTCATTCAAGACAGTGTCTTTATATTGTTCCTGGGATAATAATGAAGTGAACACATCAAAGTATAATATTTTCTATATGTTTCTGGTAGATAGTATTTGTCAATATTGGATTTCTTTTAATATTTCTTATAAAAATCTGACCTTATTGCTACAAAACACAGGGTGTCCCCCAAAAATGTATACACACTTGAACAGCTGATAGCTCAATTGATGTTTCTTTCTTTGCAGATTTAACCCATTACAATTAATAATGGTTTAAAATTGTGTATATATATATATATATTTGGATACCCTGTAGGTACTTTATCTCCTTTATTATATTATGGTGTTAATTTTCTCTAATATAATGAAATGTCAGTAAAATGTAAAAGCAAATTATTATAATAGGTTGTCTGAATCACACAAATTTATAAACATGCATTGCTAGTTAGTTTGTCTGATACTTTATTGATTACTAGAGGCCCTACACATGAAATTCATTCAAAGGGGTTTGGCCCTCACAGATCCGCCTGCCTGTGCCGGCCCTCACAGCCCTGGCTACAACTAGAAGATTGCCTGGGTAGTGGTCCTGCGGTTCGGTCTAATTAGCATATTAGCTCTTTATTATATAGGATATTTTCAGGTAGAGTTTTAGCATGAATAGAAAAAAAATAGTAATTTAAAACATTATTTTCTAGATCCATATCTTACTTACATGTGTTCTTGAAAAATGTGTATTGCTTTGAATATAAGTAATTTCTAATTCACATAAATGTTACTGTAATTTCTATTATTTTTGAATTATTCATTCATGTTTTTATGTATACATCCAATCTGCTGCTTCTGTCTTGTGCATGTTACTCCATGATATGCATTTGATGGTGGACACCTATTAGGTGTGACTTACTAAATTATTACTGTAATAAAAAAATTTCTACCTGTTCTTTTATTAAGTATGGAATATTGCTTCAGGATATAAATCCATAATAGGAATTGCTATAATTAAGTTTGGATGAATACTGACTGTGAATTTTCAGTGACATATTAATTCCAAATTTCTTCACAATGCTACAATCCCATAGGATAAAAGCATTCCTATATATGTTCTACCCTGTCAACACTTGATGCTATCCAGTTTCCTAATGTTGCTACTAGTAGTCTAATAGTTTTTTGGCATCATAACTGCAAAATTTAAATTTCATGCCTCTGATTTCCAAGTATTTTAAGCATTTTTTTTCAAAATAATATTAACACTTTCTTTTCCCACAGATTGCTTTACTTACATAAATTATGATGTTCTTATTTCTTGTACATTTTTCTTTTAGAATTGGTGTCTATTATTGCTGACATATTATACACAAGATTTTTGAAACTGTAAATGCCTTCTCTTATCTTCTTCATCTCTTTGTTAATGATTTCTCGGCAAAACAAAAATCTTAATTTTTATATAATCAAATTCATCACTTTGTGTCATATAATCTGGGTTTGAGATTTTGTTTAAGACATTTTTTCCTATTCTAGCTTACATTTATAAAATATATAATGTGAAAACATAACACGATGACATTATTTATTTTAACTGATTGTCAACCTTGAGGAAATATTGGGTAAGAAATTTTTTCTGAATAAGTGTATCTCTTGAATATACCATAATTAGTTTGTATCTCTGCCTTCTTGTCTGCATAAGGTAAACATTGCTAATTCCAGAAGCAAAAAAGTTAGTAACATACATACTGAACAGTGACTTAAAGATATGAGAAATATGAATTAGAATGTTATTCTAAGGAAGAATGAGGTTCCATACCACTCACTCTGGCTCCCTGTCATTTCACTGACTCATTTCCTGCTCATTTTCATCTTCCACACTGTTTGCCAGTAATACTGGTGGCCATTTCTTCAAACACACCCCTTGCTCCTGCCTCAGGGCCTGTGCTCTTGCAAAGCTCTGGCTAGAAGGCTCTCCTTTTAGACCAAAGCACAATTTGCTCCCTCACTTCCTTCAGGTCGTCTCTCAAATGACACCTCACTGGCATACTTCCCTGAAATTGCACCCAATACAACTTCTCTTCTCCCTTGCTTATTTTTCCCTCCATCACATATTATTCTGTAACCAATAATTGTTCTACTTGTGTATGTCATTTACTGTCTGACTTCCCACCTAGAAAATATGCTCTATGACAGTGATGGTGAACCTTTTGAGCTCGGTGTGTCAGCATTTTGAAAAACCCTAACTTAACTCTGGTGCCGTGTCACATATAGAATTTTTTTGATATTTGTAACCATAGTAAAACAAAGACTTATATTATTGATATTTATTTTATATATGTAAATGCCTTTTAACAAAGAAAAAATAAACCAAAAAAATGAGTCCGCGTGTCACCTCTGACACATGTGTCATAGGTTCGCCATCACTGCCCTATGAGGACAGACTTGACTTTCTTTTCTTCTGTTTTCTTAGCACAATGAACAATCACTCAGTGGATGATCTCTCAAATGTTTGCAAGAATCAACTAATAAATCTAGGTCACACCCTGGCCAATGTGGCTCAGTTGATTCGGGCATCATCCTGTGCACTGAAGGGTCTAGGATTAAATTCCCAGTCAGGGCACATACCTAGGTTGTGGGTTTGATCACCGATCAAGACACATACAGGAAACAACCAATTGGTATTTCTCTCTCATATTTCTCCCTCTTCCCCCCCCCTCTCTCTTTTCCTCTGCTTCTCCCTCTCCATTATTCTCTCTTTAAAATCAATTAAAAAACACACACCAGGTTATAAAAATTAATTACCCCTTTAAATACAGAAATTTTGAAGTGTGATTAAAAGCTATTGGTACTCTTTGATGATTCCACAGGGAAAACATAACAAGACCAAACAAACAACAAAACCAACCCCTTTATAATTTAGCAATGATTGTAAGTATTTCTATATATGATATTTGACATTGAAAAGGAAGTGATTGGAGATGACTAACAATTAAAATAGACACAATTTATTCCCCTAGGCCCTAGGGTCTCTAAAAGCATACATGATCAGGGACACATTAACATGTATATTTAAATTAATAGGTCTTTCAAATTTGTATTGAATATCTTTCTATTCTCAAAGTATTAAATACCTATGTAACATATACTCTGATACATACTGTGCATTGCATGTGCAACATGTATGAAATGAGGCAAATGTGTTTTCATGAACCTTATTTTCTATTAGGGAAAGTAGACAAAAACCATAGAATGAGTAAACTAATACCACATAATATGAGTTCTAGTTTTCTAGACTAAAAGTAGTACTAAGAAAAGGAATACAAAACATACTCAATCACTGATTTATATTTTTCTCCTAAAGCTGGGACAGATTAGCAAACAATTTTTTCTAAGACTTCATTAATTTCATAAAATATGGCAATGTGTTTATTAGCATACTGTGAAACATTACCATAGATGATTATAATTAAACTACACTTATCAAAATAATGAATAAAGCACATTTTGTGGTACAGCAGCATTGATGTTTTTCATATTTATTTGTTCTCTAACTGATCTGCCAAATTCAGTAATCTCTAGTGAGTCTCCCAGTTATTAGTGTAAATTACTGAGGGTCTACTTTGATAATAAATAATAATAGCAATTCTGGGAAACAAATCATTAGCAGTTTAATGTCTAAACATTTTTTGTGGATAATATAAATTAAGAACACAATGCAACATTTTTCATTCAATTACAATATGTTTCCAGAGGGTTATAATGCAATTTAAAAGGCTGCTTATAATGGATGCAACAAAGCACCTGAATTTTAATGCTATCAAAAAGTGTTCAGATGTTCAAAAAGAGGATTAGTTATATAATGTACTAAAAGGAAGTTCCTAACATGAAAACACTATAAGTTTAAGATGTCTAAAATGTCTTTGATGAAGCCAGCCATTTCCTTAGACTCTGAAACTGGAACCCATTCTGTGTAAATTTTTCTTTTAGCTTCTGTGTGTTCATTTATTGATTTCCTCCATGAACAGGTTTGTCTTGTTTTCCCCTCTTTTAAAAAAATGTTATTGAATGTGTTGGGGTGACATTGATTAATACAATTATATAGGTTTTCTCAAAAAGTTAAAGATGGAACTGCCTTATGACCCAGCCATTTGACTTCTGGGAATATATCCAAAGAAATCTAAAACACTTATACAAAAGAATACGTGCACCCCATGTACATTGCAGCACTGAACTATGTGTAAATTTTGTTTTATGGGGGCCAAGACTATCAATAAAATCCATACAATATATTAATTAATTCACTGATTAATTTATTTAACCAATAAAAATTTAGTAACTACTATGTACCTGATCCTCCCCCAGGCACTGGGAGTATACCATGGAGAAGAACAGAACAAATTCTCTGCCTGTGTGGCAGTTCTCCATCAAATTCAGAGAAATAATAAAATAAATAAGGTAAATAATAAAAGGATATAGCACACAGTCCTGAGGGTTCCTAAGTCCACCCTCCTGAACATATGTCTGTCCTGCATTTCCAAGCTCACCTGGATGCCTGGTGTAGCCATATGACACATTTCTCAAGAATTATGGGAAGCAGAAGAGATTTGTCTTTTAGTCCTGGTCAGAAAAACCCGGGAATGGGTGTGCTTATGAATGAATTGTCCAAACTGGTTCATATACATATGCTCTAGACTACATCCTAGGGCCTAGCCCAGTGATGGCAAACCTTTTGAGCTCAGCGTGTCAGCATTTTGAAAAACCCTAACTTAACTCTGGTGCCATGTCACATATAGAAATTTTTTGATATTTGCAACCATAGTAAAACAAAGACTTATATTTTTGATATTTATTGTATATGTTTAAATGCCATTTAACAAAGAAAAATCAACCAAAAAAATGAGTTCGCGTGTCACCTCTGACACGCATGTCATAGATTCGCCATCACTGGTCTACCCCAAGGTTACCCAATGACTATAGAGTTTGAACTCTATGAATCTGAACTGCCATCATGAATTATATTTGCAGTGAAAAATACCTTTCTATTTTATTTAAGAAATTTAATTACTGTTAGGCCACTTTTCATCAGCATTACAGGCATGACCTATCCGATTCAGTATGCTAGATGATGTTAAAAATTAAGGAGAAAGAACATGTGAAATGATAGAGAGCATATGGTGGAACATTTGCCATGTGTGACTGGTGCCTCATGATAAAGGATGGCTGCTCAATCTCTCAGTCTCTCCCAGTCATGTCTGCATTCTAGCCAAGGAGGAGGAGAAATGTACTAAAAAGGCCTGGTCATATTCCAATTTTTTAATACATTTTACTCAATATCTCAAATGCCCTCTCCTGACTGGAAAAGAAATTTGGAAATGCACTCTTTATTCTAGGATGCATTCCGCACACAGAAAATTCATGACTTTTATAAGGAAGGATCAAGAGGAAATATTATAGGGCTACTAGAGGTCTTGACACAGAGAGTTAGATGTGAGTGCTAAATACTCTTTTAAAGTTGAATCTCAAAAATAACATGAAATTAACCAGGTAAATAAGAATGGAAGGGAAGGGTAGTTGAACCAAAGGAAAAGCTAAAAGAGCAAGCTTGATGCATTTAGCAAACTCTCAGACCTGTTCCATGTTTTAGACACTCAACAGAGCTAAAAAAAAAAAAAAAGAAAGAAAGAAAAAAAGAAAAAAAATTAGCACTTACAAAATGTTTACGAGGTGGAGAAATCAATTTGAGAACTATCACAATATACATATTTTTGAAACCAGAATGTAGATGCAATCCCAAGGCAGAATGCATACAGAAAGATGGCGCATATACGTAAGTGTGGCCTGAATAAGAGAAGAAGGTAGAAAGAAAAAGAGGAACCTGAGGGGGAAAAATAACACATATTATAAGGAGGTTTAGTATTAGCATACTTACTATTACAGAATTATCAGAAACACATGACACCAGGGATGGACATCTTGATCAGAATACAGACAATGGCCCAGCTAGCATGACTCAGGGGTTTAGTGTTGACCTATGAACCAGGAGATCACAGTTCCATTCCTGGTCAGGGCAAATGTCCAGGTTGCAGGCTCCATCCCCAGTAGGGGGTGTGCAGGGGCCAGCCGATCAGTAATTCTCTTTCATTACTGATGTTTCTATTTCTCTCTCCCTCTTTCTTCCTCTCTGAAATCAATGAACAAATATATTTTTTAAAAAAGAATATAGACAAAAAGGATTGATTTGTCTTTGAGGAGTTTACTGGTGAAGGTTAGCAGATTATGCCACTCCAAAATATGGCCGCAGGAGTTCAGGACATGCCACACTGAAATATGCTACTTTGGTATATTGATGATTTTAATCTGTAGAAATTAAAACAAACACACAAAACACACACACACACACACACACACACACACACACACACACACAAAGACACACATACAAATGCAGGGAGAAGCTTTCTCTGAACTCCTCTAGCTGCCTACGGGCAGATCAAACAAAGGGAACTCAATTGTCATCACCCCTTCCCTGGAAGTTTCATCAACCAGGAAATATTAATTTTATCATAGGAGAGACCAGAAGTTTCATCACATCCAGATAAACTTTGTTACAAAGTCCCAGCTGTTCTTCTAATGGTCCATTCATCATTCCTAAATATCGTTTATTCTCACCTACGAATAAGGCCCATTTCCTAAGATGGTATGTAATTCTGAATTATAAGCACCTTGGGGAGTTAACCCCTTTTTCTGGGTATCTCACATGTATACATGAGGTACAGATAATAAGTTTGCTTGTTTTTCTCCTGTTAGTCTGCCTTTTATTATCAGGGGCGTTTTAGCTAAATGCCGGAAGCCGGTCCATCCTTGCTGCTTGACACAGTCGCTGCAGGAAAGAAACATCTGCACAGCATATGATTCAAGGGACCTGGGGTATATAGCATACTGTTCTTAATATGTTTGCTCCCCTTAGCGCTGTGTGTTTTAACCAAGGCCACCTCTCTGAGAAAGGTTGTTTCCCCAGGTAGGGATTTTTCCCTGAAGTCAGGGAGGGGATGAAACTCCTTAACTAAGTGCCAGGCGGGTAGTTAATCACTACAAACAATCATGCTTAAGCTACATAATCTTTACTCCCTGGAATGGAGATAAGAAACGCCCTAACCTTTGTAATAGAAATTGACAGGATTAAAATCAACTGGTATAAATACGGATGTAACAAGACAATAAATGGCAGAACTTCTCTGGAGATCCAGACCAGAACTTGGCTGGAGATCCTGGCTAGGCTGCTGATCAACTGAACGCTGTCTCCGTGTCATTCCTTCTTCGCCGACTCCGTCTACACCTTTGGGAACCCCTGGACCTGCTGGGTTTGGACCCTGGCAGCTAAAAACTCCAAAAGGTTGAAAAAAATATATATTTCTTTCTCTACCCTGGGATTTTTAAAATGTTACTTTCTATAGACTGTTTATTTAAAATATAAAAAACAACCATAGATGTATGATGAAACTGAATGTGCATATTAGGCCATAGGTTGCCTTTAGAATCAGATTTTGGTGAGAATCCCAGCAACACAACTGAAAGTAATACTTCAGAATAATTACTTATCTCCTCTATGCCTCAGTTTCCAATATGGGGTTAGCTGTGATGGTACCAATCATAAAGTTTTGTAATGAAGGTCAATTTGAATGGCATATATAAATGTTATTAGAATCATCCCAGGTTCATAAAAAAAATACTCAATAAATAGTAGCTATTAGTTTTAATGCACATTTTTGTTAGAAACTAGAGGCCTGGTGCACAAAATTCTTGTACAAGGGGGGTGTCCCTCAGCCCAGCCTGCACCCTCCTTAATCTGGGACCCCTCAGATTGCAGGGAGGCCTGGGCAAGGGGCCTGTGGTGGTTTTCAGGCCGCTCATGCCCCCATTGGGGTGGGTACCCCGCTGGGGTGGGTGTGGCCAGCCTGTTTGAGGGGCTGAGGGCTGTTTGAAGGCCCCTCTTCCAGCAGCCGGCCAGGGCAAGCGGGACGCTTGGGTCATCCCCAGTGATCCAAGCCTCCCGCGAGCTCAGGCTAGCTCCGTGGGGATCTCCTTCAGCAGCTTGCCAGGGCGACCCAAGCCTCCCGCGTGCTCCAACCTGCTCCTTGGCCACTTCCCATAGGGCCCTCCTTCTGTGGCCAGCCCAAGCAGGCGGGAAGCTTGGTATCCTCCATGCCGGGGGTGACCCAAGCCTCCTAACCACTCCAGCTGGCTCCATGGCTGCCATCATCTTTGTCCTGCTAATTTGCATATGCACTCTTGATTGGCTCGTGGGCCTCGCGAAGTGATGATTAATTTACATATTTCTCTTTTATTAGTGTAGATGTTGTCAATGAAAGAAGGAATAGGGAAAGCAAAGTAGTTTAAGGTGCAACAGAGTTGATGGAAGTATTTGGTTTGTTGGAGTGAGGCAAGTGAGAATATGTTTCAAGTTGTACAGATGCAGTGGGGATGGTAAATGAATGAGAAAGAATGAGAATGAATGACATGGCTATACATTTTTAAATGAAGATGAGTTATAGAGACTTGGAAAATTATGTAGGAAACAGATACTATGGATAGGAAATAAGTTAAATTGTGTAAAGATCAGCAGAAATCTGCGGAAGGGAGAGAGTGCATTTATAATGGGCACCGGAAGTGTGTTTTGATAACCTTCTTCAGGTTTTTGTCTGAAAGCTAAAAATGTCTCCTCTCTTTTTACAGACAGAAACATTCAAATCTAGTTAGTGGTGGGGGTGGAGAAGGAGAGGGAACGAGCGAGAGAGATACAGGGAGTGGTAGAGGGAGAAAATGAAAGTTTATAGAGTAAGAAATTTTACCACAGACTTCATAATTTATTCCAATGCCCCCTGCCTTTCTTATTCCCAGTTCCTCATATTACATTTCTGAAGCTTTTTGATCTGGAGAATAATGAGGACACCAGCTAAGACTGGTATGAGAAAGGCCTTTGGGTATTTTAAGAATGTGCTATGCTACATTATTATAGTGCTAGCTTTCTGTCTCACACACAAGGGCCTTGACTGGATAATTTTCCTTGTCTTGCCTTGGTGACCTCCTATTCAGACCAAGTCAGCACAGCTCACATTTTACTCAATTATGACTGGGAACCTCTTGTAGCTGAGAGTGGGGGTTATTTGTTAATTACAGACAGTGAACTGCTCTTTAAACGTTTGCAGCCAATTTTTAGATAGAGCTTCAATGGCTTTTTAATTTTCTTAGACCCTTGGTTTTTTTACACATAAAGAAATGTGATGCTAAAGATCAGCATCATCATTTTATTGCCTTTAAAATATCCGTTTATCATTCTCCAATCTGGATTGCACTTCTTATTTTTTTAAAATACATTTTTATTCATTTCAGAGAGAAAAGGAGAGGAAGAGAGAGATAGAAACATCAATGATGTGAGAGAATCATTGATTGGCTGCCTCCTGCATGAGCCCTACTGGAGATTGAACCCACAACCTGGGCATGTGCCCTGATGAGGAATCCAACCATGACTTCCAGGTTCATAGGTCATCGCTCAACCTTTGAGCCACGCCAGCCAGGCTGGATTTTCCTTCTTCTTGATACTGTGTGTCTATAAGATGAATATGACTTGAAGTATGAATACACATGACCTATCTTTTAACATCGATTAATGAAAATATAAAGTATCAAAATTTTAGAAGACCAAACAATGTTCTCTGAAAAACAAGATTGAAGATTACATTGTATGTAAAAATATAAATATATATACTAAATAATATTATATAATCTATGAAGTATATACATGCCTTTAATAAGGAATGTATTTTTAGTCTAAAAATAAATTAAAATACCAAACAACAACAAAAACTACACCAGTGTTTGTAGTGTAAAATAAATTAATGTAACATAATTAAAAACTGATAAAGCAAAATAATAGTTATACATAGTCTTACACAATACACCAAAATCACATGAATTAGGACATTTATGGATTTCTTTATTTTCATTATATTTTATAATATTTCTTGTTTTCAGTCACAATGTTGATGTTCTTTAGGGCAATAGGGGAATCAAGATATGTGTGGGAGTAGGAGCTGGGAGGAAGGGGAGAAGGGGGAGAAATGGGAGATATGTGTAATACTGTAAACAATAAAAATATATTTTAAAAAGAAAAAAATTGAACATACTCATTTAAGTACACTTTCAACAACTGCATCCTACCTTCCAATCTATAGTTGCCTTACACTTTTCCTAGTATCGACTTTCTATTTTAGACTTCCAACTATCTCTCAAGTATTTTCTCCATTTAAAAGACATATTCCAAATAAAGAATGATAGAGTGATTAAGATCATGAATTCTGTCACATAGTAGCTCTTTATTTTTGGAAATTTATTTAATCTTTCTTTGCTTGAGTTTCCTCATCTATAAAGTAGAACTAACAGTAGCTCCAAGCTTATAGTATTGTTTTTAGGACAAATGCATTAATCAGTGTAAAGAACTTAGAACAGTGTGACTCAATATAAGCCCTTGATAGATGTTGACTATAATGATGAGGAGTATTATGGAAGAAAGAGAAAGATTTCTTAGGCAGGAGAAAGCTCACAGGGAAAGCGGAGATATAGAAAAGTTTTTCATGCACTCAGAGAAATAGAAATCATTTTGCCTGGCGAGAGCTTGAGAGCAATAAAGAATGGAAAGAATGAAATTAGAAATATAAGCAGGGACCAAAAGTAAAGAACTATTTACTGGACATAATGTCTTTATGGTGAATGTTATGGGATGAAATGAGTGAAGAATTTTATGTGGTGAAATTATATAGCCAAGTATATATTTTAGAAACACATACCTAGGAAGAAGTATATAGAATGGACTCAAGAGAAAGGTTTGAAGGAGGAGTTGATGTCAGAAACTAACACTGATAGAGATTATTTGCAGGTAATTTAGAAGCTAGGTGTTTTTAGGATGTGAAAAAACAAAAGTTGGTGTGTATAATGTGTAACTCCTGTGGCCACTGTGAGTATTAAGCACAGTACTTACTCCTGAATTAACACTCAAACTATATTAGCTATAATTATCATTGTTAATATGGTATCTTTAAACAAGAATAACGCTTTGACCCATAGCTATGATGTGCACTGACCACCAGGAGGCAAATGCTCAACACAGGAGCTGCCCAGCGACAGCAATTTTGCAAAGTACGCTCTCACACTCCAGGACTGCCAGTTTCAGCCCAATCCTCACAGGCCAGGCCAAGGGACTCCACCTTCCGGAGGGATCCTGCTCACTCCACAGATGCTCTTTGAGCCCTGGCACTGCCCCAGGTGTGTGTGGCCAGCTGGGGAGGGACCGTGGGAGGTTGGCACCAGGGTGTGCCCAGCCCTTCTTGCTCAGTCCCACCCTTCTGGCCACTTTCTAATTAATTTCCTTTCGATGTGCACAAATCCGTGCAGCAGGCCTCTAGTAAAGTAATGAAATGAAAGTTATTTTAGATCAAGAAATAATGACTTGATTTTAGACTTATTGTGTAAAAGATTTCCAGTGGATATACAGGCATAAGTTTGAAAAAAAAATCAGAAATAGAGACTAATAGTGTAAGAGGTTTGGGTATGTGGAATGGGAAGTGGAAGAGTTGTATCTATGGCAACCAACAATATTTTGGGAACAGGAAAAGCACTGAGAATAAAAGAGTCCATTTATGGAGACAGATACAAATAAGAACAGAATAAAGGAAAGAGTAAGAACATAATCTCAGTGTTCAATATATTTTTCTTGACAAATGGATCAGCCAGAAAGTGGTCAAAGAGATATGAGAAGACCCAACAATTAGAAGTTTCATAGGAGATCAGTATCAATAATCAGTAACATTTACTGAATGATTACTAATATACCAGGTGGTATAAGTACTGTATAAGTATTAATTCTTTTAACTATTAAAAAAACTTTCAGCCCTAAGTTTGGCTCAGTGGGTAGAGCATCAGCTTGTGGACTGAAAGGTCCCAGTTTCGATTCTGGTCAAGGGCATGTACCTTGGTTACAGGCACATCCCCAGTAGGGAGTGTGCAGGAAGCAGCTGATCAATGTTTCTCTCTCATCGATGTTTCTAACTCTCTGTCCCTCTCCCTTCCTCTCTGTAAAAAATCAATAAAATATTTTTTTTTAAAAAAACAAAGAACTTTCATGTAGGTCCTGTTACTTAATCCTTTTTATAGAGAAGAAAACTCACAGCACAGATAGGATAAGTGAAGCGCCTGAGCTAGGAGAAATTAGAGCAGAAGCGTAGCCATCACAGCATGCAAATACCGTTAGATCAGCACTAAGAATGGTCCGTTGCCTTTGGCAATTAGAAGACATAGCCATCCTACTGTAGGACAGTTGCAGCAGTGGGGTAGATTTCTAAAATCAAAATGCAATATAGTACCAAGTGGGAGGTCAAAATCAATAAGGAAGAGATTACAAATACTTTTCCTATAATTCATCAGTTGTCTTTCTCTAAGCAAAGGTGAACACACTTACTAGTAGACATTATCAGAATAAACTACATTTGCTGCTCTGATGGTTTGAGGATGTGGATTTTACATAAGAGATTACTTTCCACAAATATTAATTTACCTTTCAGTGCCTTTCATATCTTTTTCTTTTTCCAAGCCATATGACTGCTTTTTTTCCCAAAGCAGTGTCTAGAGATTAACGCTCAATATGCATTACATTACCAGAAGTGCATCAATATATGAGTTTGTTGACCACCTCTAAGATGTTAATTTATTGTTTATCATGGGCCAAATATTGTGTCAAAATCTTCATTAGGGAATATTTCATTAATTGTCACAGTACATATGTTAACATTACTTGTTTTTCAGATGAAGAAGCAAAGACAGAAAAGATGCCCAAAGTGACAGGACTAGAAAATGATGGAGTTGCTAATTAATTCAAGAGGAAATACACTCCTGGGCCTGTGTGCTGTTTTTTTCCTAACCAAATCTCAAAGGACACAGAGCCTATTTTTCCTCATTTAGAGATGCCAATTGGTACCAGAATCCTACAAGTAGTGAGTTTTAAGTTTTATATTGATTAATTAATTCTAAGTCAATGATAAATGTTGCATCTCTATAGTTTTATTTTATCTTAAGGTCTTTTGTTTGAAAAGTTTTAGGAGGATGATTATATTGCATTCACTTTTGAGTGTCTTTGCATTTGAGTAATGTATTAAATAAATGTATTTGCAAAACAAGGTCATGCCATATGGTCTTGAAAGAAAATGTACCTTAAAAAATTCTAAGATTATTTTGTCATTCTAGGTTTGTAAATATAATTTTAAATTATATCTTCCACCTTGTAAAGATAATGAAACTTGTTAAATGCTTTTTTTGTCTGATGTAACTAGATTAATACAATAAATACGTGAATGATACACTAAGCTTTAAGCAACCAAATTAACAATTTTACATAACCTTATATTTTTCTGTGTTGAATTTTTCCTTAAAAGTACTGTTTATTTTTTTATTTTATTTTTTAAAATATATTTTATTGATGTTTTATAGAGCGGAAGGGAGAGAAATAGAGAGTTAGAAACATTGATGAGAGAGAAACATTGATCAGCTGCCTCCTGCACACCTCCTACTGGGGATGAGCCCGCAACCCAGGTACATGCCCTTGACCGAAATCGAACCTGGGACCTTTCAGTCCGCAGGCCGACACTCTATCCACTGAGCCAAACCAGTTTTGGCAGTACTGTTTATTTTAAAAAGAGAAATATAATAATCAAAAATTTAAAATTACCACTTATTTTAGAGAGAAAATTATTTGTCTCTTAATGTCATTAAATCTATTTTCAATAACTGTCATGAAATACAAAAATTAATCCCTATCACAATCTGTCTTTCTTTTTTAAGTTTATCAATAGAGACATACTTGGAAATGGAAGTGTTTCTTCCTTATGGTCTTCCAATTATTTACTGAAAATTGCCACAGGTTGAGATTGGAAAAACATGTTTTGAGGGCAGGTCATATGACTAAATTGCCTAATAACTTTGCACCAGTCACATAACCTTGATCTGCCTGCATTTAACATTCACATATTAGGTAAAGTTTGCTTCAACATATATTGCAATTTAATATTCCAAGGTTCTATGGCATCAATATACTCACCTAGTGAAAATGCCATGTACATTTTTATCAGTTGGTTTTGAACTAGGAACAGGTAGTTAAAAGCACCTATGACTGATATTTCACTCTTTTGATGGAAAGTTCAATTATATGGAACTAGAGACCAGGTGCATGAAATTCGTGCATGGGCAGGGTCCCTAGGCCTGGCAGCAATCAGGGCCAATCTGTGAGGTGATTGGTGAGGTGATCTGGGATCCCCACTAGCACCCGCTTTGGCTGGCCTGGGGCCTGAAGACTGGGGGAAGCTCCTGTGTTGAGCGTCTGCCCTCTGGTGGTCAGTGCACTTCATAGAGACCAGTCATTGCACCTTTTGGTTGATTTGCATATTAGGCTTTTATTATATAGGATAACAATCATAAAAATTAGTCATTGTGAATTGATGCTGGAGATGATGTATCCCTTGAAACCAGCCATCATTAGGTAGTTGCTATATAAAATGACTCTTGATATAATTTTAACTTTCTTGACTATTTTATTGTAGGAATCTTTTTCAGCATGTGTCTTATTTTAAAAATAGTATATAGCTTTAAAAAAATCCCTGACATTGAGGTAATGCTTCTGTTCTGCTTGCTTGTAACTTTGCAAAGATGTTTCCTTAATTTTGCATCAAATTTCAGTGGAAATTAAAGATCAACTCCTCAACAAAGACTTTGACCATATAATTGAAATCACTTAATTCAAATTATGTTAAAACATTCTTTAAACAAAACACACATGTATTTTTCTCATTCAATCTAGAATAATGTGTGTGTTTAGGGGTGGAGGGTAGAGGATGAGAAAGATTTAGAGCAGGAAAGTGAGAGAGTAAGAAAGACAGAGAACATCAAATTCCTTATTAGATTATGTCTACTAAATGAAAAGATTAGCCTTGCCTTCATAATGTAATACATAGTAGGCTCAAAAATATCTGGCAAGTGAACATTTTAAATAAATTAAATACATTTGCTAAATACTATTATCTGTCCACATTTACTATAGGAATTTCTAATTATATTGCTTATTGAACTAAATAAATTTTAGGACAGTTGTCTAAATTTTTAAAAAAATAAATTCTTGGAACAAGTCCTGTTTCTTTCCACTACTAGACTTTTAAAACTGGGCTCATTGGAAATATATTAACTAAATCTTAACTAGCAGAAAGTTATGAATGACAACCTAACAAGGGCCAAAATTATGGAGGGATTGTGTATTTTCTATGTGGCATATCATTATTAGGCTGAAGAATTAAATTTGGGCTTAGTAGGAACACAGAGATGAAACTTTCAGAATACCTTCTATTAGTTTTCAGTAAGGTGTCAGAATGTATCACAAGGGACCAGGCATCATAAGTTGATTTTCACCATGCGCAGTCCTTTTTACCTTTGTCCTTCACTGAGTCGTGTGCTCTTTTTTTCCTCCTACCTCTGAAGCACTCCTGAGGGGCTAGTTAAGCCAAGACAGAACATTTACCTTCTGCTTCAGTCCTTGAGAATCAGCAAACAGACTTAAGGAGAAGGAAAAGATAGAGGACTAGGAAAGCACTAGAAGAATCCAAATTGAAAAAAAAAATCAGAAACAATTATCAATAATTTAAAGTTGCCAATAAACTTTGTCATACATATTTTTAAACCCAAGTGTAAAAATTAGACACCCATTAGAAAAGCATGTTAGACTTACCATGGAAATTTTTAGTAAGTTAACATTAATGCTTCACTGTGTATATTATAAATTATTTTTTTATACTTTTACTCTTAGCAAAATCTCTGAGTGGATGTCATCAAAATTCCCATGCTAGAGATATATTTGCTGTAGTGCATAGAGAGTAAGAAAGTTGCTGGTGGCAATGTGTATAGATAAATCAGGTAGTCTTTACCAACTGCTAATCAAAAGTATAATAGTTACATTTAAATTTTTCCTATTTCAATCTAATGTCTACACAAATAAATAGACGTGACACAGTAAGACAAAATTGCTCAAAAAAATTCTCCAAGATTACTCTACGGCTTCCCTATTTTTGCCTGCTCTGGGCAGCAGAATCTTGCCTAGAGTGTCATGAGGGGTCCTCCCCATTCATGTTTAAATAGATGGAGAGCTATGTACTTGTATCCTAAATTAGTAGGTTTGTTTTTTCTTTCTATATTCTGAGCTTTCAAAGACTACCAAAGGAATGACTAGACTGACATTTATAAGAGGAACTATGTCAAGTGTAGATGACAACTTTTACACACACAAAATATAAAGGATGCACACAAGGTTCTCATTGCAGATACTAGCTTTCCTCTAAGTATCTAGTGATAACCAGCATGGCTAAGGCAATGGTTCTGACCTCGTTGATAATGCTTTCCTTATTTTCTAAATACTGTGACCTATATATTTCCCTAGATTTATTGCTTCAGCACTCAAAGCACCTTATTTTATTCTCGTTTATACAGTTGCTCAAATAACAGCTCTTCATAAAAGAGCTTTTATTGATTCCTAATAAATGCTTAATTCCCTCCAATATGTTGTATTCATGCCTGTTTTACCTGTACTTTCTCTCTAAATGGAGAACTCACTGTCTGAATTTGTGTTTTATTTTGTGGTTTTATTTCTTAAGTACAGTGGGCAATTTCAAACTTCTCTGGTATTGACTTAATCTCTTACTAGACAATTAAGGGTTAAGTTGTTTGCATTTTAGCCCAGCTGGTGTGGCTCAATGGTTGAGTGTCAACCTATGAATTAGGAGGTCTCGGTTCAATTCCCGTCAGGGCACATGCCTGGGTTGCAGGCTCAATCCCCAGTAGGGGGCGTGCAGGAGGCAGCCAATCAATGATTCTCTCTCATCATTGATGTTTCTATCTATCCCTCTCTCTTCCTCTCTGAAATATTAGAGGCCCATGAAATTCATACATGAAATTCATGTGCAGGTATGGTCCCTAGGCCTCGCCTGCAATTAGGGCCATCTTCCCCAGCTGCCAGCAGCTGGACCCGCCCCCGCCACCACACACTCCTGGTTCCCCATTCGCCATAGGGCAATCAGAGCCTGCCAGCAGTGGGAGGGAAGAAGAGGTCAGCCATTTCCGCCTTCTCGCCAGCCCCGCGAGAAGGTGGGAATGGCTGACCTCATTCGCCATAAGGCAATCAGAACCTGCCAGCAGGGGTTCGGCTTCTGTGTGTGGAATGACTTCTGGGGCAAGGGTCTTGGCCTGGGACTGCCCGCGGCCCCCAACACCCACCCCCCAATTTCCTGTTCACCATCAGGCAATGGGAACCATGCCAGCCAGGGAAAGGGACGAAACAGTGGTCAGTGCACCTCATACTGTCTAGTCGAGTGGTCTTTCTGGTTGTTCTGCCATTAGGGTCAATCTTCATATTCCCCCTTTATTATATAGGACTAGAGGTCCTGTGCACAAAAATCTGTGCACTTGGGAGGTCCCTCAGCCCGGCCTGTGTCCTCTTATAGTCTGACACCCTTCTGGGGATGACCACCTGCTGGTTTAGGCCTGCTCCCTGGGGGATTGGGCCTAAGCTGGAAGCCAGACCTCCCTCTGGCAGCCCAGGAGCCCTCAGGGAATGGCCACTTGCCAGGAGGGAGCAGGCCTAAGCTGCAATTGGACATCCTTAGCACTTACGAGGAGGCGGGAGAGGCTCCCACCACCACCGCTGTACTGGCAGCCGTCAACCTGGCTTGTGGTTGAGCAGAGCTCCCCCTGTGCGCACTGACCACCAGGAGGCAGCTCCTGCTTCTGCCCCCTGGTGGTCAGTGTGTGTCATAGTGACCAGGGGACTGCTCCTGCATTGAGCATCTGCCCCCTGGTGGTCAGTGTGTGTCATAGTGACTAGTCATTCCCAGTTGTTCTGCTGTTATTCAAGGCCCCACTGTATAGGAGTGCCTGGCCAGCTTGGGTAAGAGGCTGATGCTCTTTGCAGACTGGCCACAGCCCCTTAAGTGTGAGGGGTCCTGCTGGGGTGCCTGGCCAGTCTGGGTGAGGGGCTGAGGGCTGTTTTCAGGCTGGCCACTGCCCCCAGCCACCCAAGCTCCCAGTGGAGGCTGACTGGAGGCAAGTATCTAGGGTTTATTTGTCTTCTATAATTAAAACTTTGTTGCCATGAGCAGAGGCCACAGCCGGCTCAGGGCAGGTGGGAAGCTTGGCTTCCTCCATCGCCCGGGCAACCAAGCCTCCTGCTTGCTCCAGCTCAGTGGCTTCCGGCCGTCATCTTGGTTGGGTTAATTTGCATATAGTCGCTCTGATTGGCTGGTGGGTGTGGCTTGGGGCGTAGCAGAGGTGTGGTCAATTTGCATGTTTCTCTTTTATTAGATTAGATTTTAAACAAGGTTAAGTTGTTTCAGGTTGATGTAGCTCTTATAAGGAAACTTATATGATCACATGGTAGAGTTTGTTTTTTGTTTTGTTTTTTCCAGAAAATAAAATGTGAAAGTAGGGCCTTAGTAGGATAGGAAAGGAAATTCCATTTTCTTCAGATTTTTTATCTCTATGGCCTTAGTAGGATAAACAGTTGGCTCCAGAATCCACTAACCACTACAAGCTTCCTTTTTATAGCTCTGTGTACTATAAGACAATAGAGAAAATAACTTAAAAGTTTTGATGATAAGGGACAAGCTTCTAGATTTTAAATTCAAGTTCAGTCACCTTTCACCACGTATTAGCTTTAACCAGTAGCAATGTACTTGAACAGAAAGAAAACAAAAATCAATAAATATAAAAGCTCTATAGCTGAGAACATGTAGAGAATAAAACAAACTAAATAATAAAATAGTGCTAGAATAATATTTCTCTGATTTGAAGAGAAAACCAAGGTTTCAGACATAAAGAATCTGCTGTGCTGAAAAGAAGAGGTTATAAATGATACATTCTATTTCTATATTACAAAATAATCAAAACTTCCAAATAAAGGGTGAAAGCCTATATATAAAGAATAAACATCTGACCAGAATTTCTATTGCAACACAGGGTGCTCAAAAAACAAAACAAAACAAAATCAATGTTTTTAATTTTAAAAAGACAAAGAAGAACTTTCCATTTTTTAAAATTTTTTTCTTTATTGATTACTGTATTACATATATGTCCTTATCCCGCCATTGCCCCGAAAAACTTTTAATTTTATACCAAGTCTTCTAATTTAAATATGAATTGTTAAATGATAAACCTTAAAGCTATATTGTAATTCTAGTAAAAATATAAATTGAACACATTTAAAATATCACTTTAATTAATCAATGAAGAAACCAATAAGATGTAACCATTGGTTCAAGATGAATCCAAAAAGCAGATACATGTATAGGCAATCAGGAATTTAAAGTAAATGTGCTTCATAAATGCAAAATTACATTTTAATTTTTGGGGGGGATAGGTAATATAGTGTATCAACAACTAACAAATTTATTTGTATTTCCATGAAAAAAATAATAATAGCATTGCTATCCATTTTCTACATCTTACAGGGTAGCAAAATAAAAGTAATATAACTCAAAAACAATGAAAGACACACAATCCAAACATTAATAAGCTCATCTGGGTTATAGATTTTTTAATGAAAAACCAGTTATTGGTCTATTTCAAAGTCTTTCACAAGAGTTTTCATTAAATGGAATTATCAGACATGAAAGAAAAAAGATTCTGAATATTTGTTATCCATCACATTTTTTTTTAAATACAGTCATCATAATGGTGCAATACACGGGTTCAAAATGGAATTGTGTAGGTCAATCTAATATATGTCTAACTAGAGAGACTTTTGGTGACCTAAAAGGGAACATTTCGTATGTTGTTTGTTTCTGTTTAACTTTCATGCCATATCTAGCAATGGCACTTCAATTTACCCTTAGAGAAAAAAGTATCTCAACTTTAGTCCATGTTTTGATCATGGAATTCATATAGTTAGGCTTTGATTTCATATGTTATTTTTAGAAATGCAATAAATAAATATAGCAGATAAAGACATTAAGTAAATTAGAAAAAAAGAGAGAGAAAAAAAAAGCCTTAGTTGATTGAATACAAGTCACAGAGGAAAGAAAAAAAAACAGAGAATAGCATATAAAACATAAATAAGCCTAAATATAATAGAAACTAAAATATATGTAATTAGATTATATTCTTTCCTTAAAAGACTGATCACAGATTCTACAAAAATGCAAAGCATAATAAAATATGCTATTACAATAAACACTTAAAATATATCAGCACATAAATTTTTGGAAATAATAGGAATAGGTTACGTAAGTTAAGATTCAGTAATTTGATAGATTATTATACAATCATAGAATATAATTGGGAACACCCATATTTCTAGTTGCACAGGCACTAGAAAAACTTGATATACACATCCAATTCAAGAAAACATGCCATTAGCATTATTTCAAAATTCATAGAGAATATAATCATACCTCAACATTCTCTCCCTATCTCCCTGAACCAAGGCACCATCATCCTTCATCAGAACTATTTCAACAGCATCCTAAATAATTTCCATAATAGCTGATAGTGATCTTTTCAAAATAAAGTCAGCTTATTGTCTTCCTGTACTCAAAACAACTCTGCAATCATTTCCATTTCAAATAGTAATAGCCTTGTAGGTCATTGTAAGCCTTCTGTCATTTTGAATTGGACATGTGTGCGTGATTTCAAGTTTTGAGGACATAGGGATTGAAATAATGGAATTCCCACCAATTATACTTCATATGACATATTTGAATTGCCCGCTAAATAGTAACTGAATGAAAAAAAACTGATTAAATAAATCTTCTGACATGTTTTTCTCAGAAAGAGGGAGACCAGGTATGTTAAAAGTTAAAAGATATAGTGAATGCAAATAATCCTAACATTAAAATTAATGTAATAGGCACATACAGTAATAGTACTTCCAAAAATTAGAGAATGCATATTTTTAAGCACATATAAAACATTGGCAAAAACTAATAGCATATTAATCCTTGAAGGAAGAGCAAATATATTACAAATAATCAACATTGAGTATGACACATTCTATGACAATAATTCAATGATTTGATTTTAAAATGTCATATTCCTCTAATACTTAGATAAAAATAAATTAACGTTGTTATACCTCATAAATGAAAAAGAAATCATCATGCAATTATGAGAGAAATTACCAAATATTCTAAGATGAGTGACAAAGAAAATACTAGAGATAATAAATTATAAGATACTAGAGGCCGGGTGCACGAAATTCTTGCATGGGTAGTGTCCCTAGGTCTGGCTGGTGATCAGGGCCGATTAGGGCCTTCCAGCTGCCGGCCGGGGCCTTCCTTCGTTCCGTGCCATCCCCTGGTGGCCAGCGCACATCATAGCTAGTGATCGAACTCCTGAGGGGACACTTTGCATATTAGCTTTATATATATATAGATACCCAAAATACTTCTTAAAAATAATTACATATATTATCTAAACACTAGGGCTCCAGTGCACAAATTCATGCACCTTAAAAAGAACTGTGGGCCTCGAGGCTGCAGTGGGCACAGGAGCGGGTCTCGGCCCATCTTCCACATCCCCGCTCGGCCCCTCCCACCGCAGTCCCCAGTCCCCAGTCTGACAGCAGCCCCACTCCTGCCGCCTCCACTCCCACATGGTGCCAGCCCTTCTTGCACTCCCTGCCACCAAGCGGAGCTGGCCATCAGCAGGTGTGAGCAGCAGCTGCTGCCCCAATCAGCCCTCAGGAGCAGGGGGAGGTGGAGAAGCCCTCAAGGGCGATTGGGGCCAGCAGCCACCACTTGTACACACTGATAGCACCAAGCAATTGGGACCGGTGTCAGGCGCCAGCTGTGGGTGCAAGCAGTGGCTCTGTTGCCAGCAGTGGGCATGAGCGGTGACTCTAGTGTCAGCTGCAGGTGCGAGCAGGGCCAATGCTGGCACTGGGTGCAAGCGGCGGCTGTCAGCCCCAACCGCCCCTCAGGAGCAGGGGGAGGTGGAGAAGCCCTAAGGGGTGATTCGGGCTGGCAGCCACTGCTCACACCTGCTGATAGTACTGAGTGATTGGGTGTTGGCAGTGGTGCAAGCAGGACTAGCGCTGGCAGCAGGTTCAAGTGCCCAGCAAGACCGTGGCACACAGGGGCAAAAAAATTTTCAGTAACCATCAGAGGCTGACCCTGATGACAGTGGCTGGTGCCCCACCTTGGTCTGGCGCCCCCACTCACCTCCACCATCCTGTCGCAGTTGATACCCACCATGTCCCACGCTCTGCCACCTGCTGCCAATGCCTACCATGTTCCGCACATGCCCGCTGATGGTAAGTGCACATCATAGCGACCGGTTGTTGGGTTGTTTGGTTATTCCGCCATTCGGTCTATTTGCACATTAGGCTTATATATAGATAGATAGATATAGATACATATGATTTGCATTATTTTTTTAAAACTCCCCAAAATATAAAACTAGATCCCAGAAACAGAGAAAAAAAATTAAATATAGGGAAAACATAGAAATCATTAAAGTGATATTCAAAGTAAGGATTTCATTCTTAGAAAAGATTGATGATGATATGGACAAATGTCTGACAATGATTTTTTTGGATATGGCACCAGAAGCACAAGCAACAAGAGCAAAATTAAACAAATGTGACACCATCAAAATAAAAAGCTTCTACAGAGCAAAAGAAATAATCAACCAAATGAAAGGCAATCTATGGAATTGGAGAAAATATTTGCATACCATATATCTGATATGGGTTAATATCCAAAAGAACTTATTCAACTCAGCAAAAAAAAAAAAAAAAAAATGATTTGAACATCACTCTCAATTTCTGAATTCACAGAATATTTCAAAAGATGTATTTAGTTGATGCAAACTTGTGAAGCAAGTTTAGTTGTCATGGGCATCACATAGGTCAAAATGTTAAGAGGAAGGTAGGGTTGTGAGAGAGGAGGGAAATCCCTGAAATGAGAGTTGGGCAAACAATGAGCTTCTTCTGAGTAGCAAGGGACCTCATGAAAGTTAATTCTCTGTGGTAAATGTTTAAGGTCAGAGTGAACAAGAGCATGGTAACAGAGTGCATTGCCTGACTTTCCTCAAGCAGGAGGCATGAAGCCCCTGCATTGGGGTACGCTGAATGGGAGAATGCTGGTCAAATGCCTTCTCTATAGGCTTTCTCAATACTTTATGACAATTTACTCTGTGTGTTTTGCAATTGAGCCTGATAGCTCTGCAATTACTTGGTCTCAACAAACACTGAAATTGAGAATAGGTTTTATTTCTTTCATTTGTGTTTTCCTTGCCAGTTCCTCCTTTGGGACCCTCTGACTGTGGCAACTTGATGATAATGTGTTTGTCAGGGAAGACTGTGTCCGATGATTGTTCATCTTTCTTATTTCTGTTTTACTTGGCTTTGCTGCATAGGCATTATAACTTACCCTCCAATTCCCCGGGAAGGCAGTAATGCCTTTACTGAGTTTACCTTTGCTATCTAGCTATTCAAGATTAATGACAGAAGGAAAGTCTGATGTCAACTCTACCTGGGGAGAGAAGGAGTTCAAGGAAAAGGCAGTGAAAGTCTTTAGAGACAAGACAGGGGTCTAGCTCTCAATGGCTTGAAGCTTGTTAGATCAGCATGATTTATGTAACTGCTCATGCTACAGCTTCTTCTGTGTATATATTTCTATGCCTTTGTATGAACTCACCTAGAGTGAGGTGGTACATTCCTATCCCGTCTTCTCTGAATCCTTCAATAAGATACTGTCCTCTAATCACAGTTCTACCTGTGGCTGGAGGGACTCACGCTCACAGACAGGGTCAGCTTGACCACAGGCTTCAGGACATGCATTTATGTATGATTTTGAAATTATAAAAAAAGAAAAAAAAATCGCACTGTCAGACTGACTGCTGAGGGCAGTCATTTTCCAGTGGATATGATTATTTGAACTTTGATGATCCCAGGAAGTTCTATGCCATGACCCAAGCCAGATCTAAATGTTTTCGTTTCCTTTTCTATATGAAAACTTCCCGTTTTGTAATGACTGACTTCAAAATAAAACAAAGATAGCTGTTCTGAATGTAATAGAATTTCCAGGAAATTCAGAATATCCTTACTGTAATTTTCACCTTATACTTTTTTTATAATATGCAGTACCAAATTAATTGCCTTGGAGTCAGGCAGAACTATATGATTGGAATTTTCAACATTTTATTGCAGAACTTTTTAATTTTTGCCAACATAGTTCTAGATAGTAGATGGGGAAATCACCTGATGATATAGCCATACCTAAATATCTGACTTATTATGAATACAATGGACTTGAGCATTTGAATATATATATGTATATATATATACCTTAAATAAAATAATAACATCTGGATTAAAAATCCTAGGTGTTTATTATCACAGGTGGTCTGTGAAAATAAATTGAAAACTATAGACAAGGAATCTCATGCCTATGTAGGAATCCTCTTGATTTTAATATAAACCATATAAATGGCTGAAACTTTCTTTAGTCATAATTCTAGGACAAAACAAACAGTATTGAAAATATAATCTATGTGCTATTCTAGTCCACCTTAAGAAAATTCAATGACAGGTTTTCCTTAATTCTATTTAAGTTTTTATTTAATAGTCACCCATCAAGCAAACAAATACAAATATAGTGTTAAACCAATGGACTAGAATAATGCAGAGCATAGTTTTCTCTGCCCTGGTGTCAGTATTGCTTCTCTCCAGTTTCACTCTACCATTAGGCCATATTTACCACACACTTCTCTAGACAAAGAGAGACATGACCTGTTTAAGAACAATGGGACCACAGAGATTAGCAGGACTGAAAGATGAAAGAGAACCAGCCACTGAGATAGGGCAAGGTGTTTGGTTAGAATTGCTTAGAGAAATCTAATATGACACTAAGAAACCAGCACCCTGATTGTAGATGGGAAGGAGGCACCAGGGAAGAAAAGGAGTTTAGCGGTTGGAGATGTGAGTACAGTTATGTTTACTCAGGTTTTTATTATTAAATGTACAGATTCTGTGAATGGACACCAAAGCTGACTGTCAACAGTCAACACATTCCTAGCTCTTAGGACAATTGGCCACCTAATCAGGTCAGGGCTCTGGTGCTCTTTGGATTTTACACATGGAATATGAAATTGAGCACAACAGCACTCAAACCTGCAGGGTTTCTAATTGCAAATCTCATTATCTTTATTTGCCACCTGCATGCACCCCGACTGGGGATGGAACCTGCAGCCTGGGTCTGTGCCCTGACCAGGAATTGAATCTCTGACCTTCCAATGTATAGGACGACTCTCCAACCAACTGAGCCACATCAGTGAGGGTACAAATTTCATAGCCCTTAAAGTTCTTTGTTTTATAACCATAGTAGAAAGCATAAGTCACAGAGCTTTAAATATAAATTCAATAGAAAGTGGAGATAGTTTTCCTTAAAGATAGTTGATATGCAGATACCAAAAAAAAAAGTACCTATTTTGGCCAGGCTAACAGCCAGTTTTACAAAGTTGGTAAGGAATAGAGCACGAGAGAAAATATATCATAACTGCAGTAGGTGATGTTATGAAAATTTATTTTTATATGGTCAAAATGACAGGGCTGTTGAATTGTTTAATTTTGGCTTCCACAGTTGGATCAATTTGAATTTACAAGTAGAGTCATATCTTATTCAAGAGTGATTATATAAATGCAATGCATAAATTAAACGTCAGATAAACTTACTGTTACCCTTAAAAATTCTTCTTCTTGTTGTTCTTTGAAGATGGATGTACTTTTTCTTATCTTCTCTCCACTATTATATTGTTTCTCCTGATATACTAGATGAAGCAGTTACTTCGATAAAGTTTAGGTGTCAGTTTGTACCAAAATACATATCTTTAATTTTAGAATTTTAGGGTTACAAGGTACAGCCATTCTGGGAGTGTAGGATCATGGAAACTAAATTACACTGAGAAGGAATAAGCACATTTAATCCATCTCATGCTTACTTAAAGACATAGGGTCATTGTGAAACATTCCTTCACACCACCCTTTCTCTAGCCTGTCTAGATATTATAAATTAATAAAAACAGCTAACATATATTGCATAATTAATACAGTAGTAAATTCTCACAGCAATGGTATTTTACCAATCTTACAAATAATGAGACTGAGGAAATACTAAATCAAGTGATTTTCTCCAGATAATGTGACTAGAAGTCAGCAGAACCAAGAGGTAAAGACCAGTCCTCAGGCTCCGAAGTCCTGTGTTTAATCACCGTTATGAGCAGAATTCTAAAAAGGGACGCTGCCCAACCTCTGGAAGTGTGAATCTGATGAATTTTACTGCCGTAATTGGGTCATGTTATATAGCACAGCTTACCTTCAAAGGGGGAGATTATCTGGATGAGCCTGACCTATTCCCATGAACCCTTTAAAAGCAGAGTTTCTCCAGCAAGACACTGAGAAAGTCAGAATGCTGCGTGCTGGCTAGCCTGGAAGAAAGCAGACATACTGGTTCTCAGTTGCCAAGGAAGAGATAGATTCTAGCAGCTAAGGACAGTCATCCAATAGCTGTTAGGGAAATGGTACCTCAGTCTTACAGCCACACGAGACTGATTTCTGCTAACCACAAGAGTGAACTCAGAAGTGGAACTTTTCCCTCGGACCTCCAGCCAATGACTCAGCCAGGAGAACATCTTGATTTCAGGTTTGTGGTACCCTGAGCAGGAAGCTGAGCCATGCAGTGCCAGACTTCTGACCTAGAGAACTGTGAGCTAATAAGTGGCTGTTGTTAAAGTGACAGTATATTATTAAACTGTTATGCAGCAATAGAAAACTATTACTTGCCTTGTAGGATGCATATAGAGATATGATGGAAGTGCACTCACTTTGTGTTTGTTTCTACACATTGGTTCCATGTGGGGCTCTAAAGATATACAAACTAGTTGAGGTTTTTTTATTGTCAGTGTGAATCAATTCACAGTCAGTTTCAAAAGATAATCAAAAGTAGTATAACATGATTATTTTAGTAAATACATCCTTTGAAAAGAATGCTTTAAGCCAAATCAAATGCTTTTCAATATTTTGTGACTCTGTCTAAATCTATCTGTATCTATATAATTATCTCCAGTCTTGGCACCGATTCTATAGAAGATCTCATGTTGTCTGCCAGTTATGCCAGAAAATCTGTGCTACCCTCAAGGAGCGCTCTAAATTTACTTTCTCCTACAAATATGGGTTTTTCCAGGCCTCCTTTCATATCTCCTGATTATATATGTTCTTTATTAAGTGACAAGAAAATTATGAAATGTATCTAATTCTTTATTATCGCTTATTTTGACATAGTCTGATTAAATTTTATTTTCCAGTAAATTGGTAGGAATGGCTTTGTTTAATTTATATATATATTTCAGAGAGGAAGGGAGAGGGAGAGAGATAGAGACATTAATGATGAAAGGGAAACATCGATTGGCTGCTTTCTCTATGCCCACTACTGGGGATCAAGCCCACAACCCAGGCATGTGCTCTAACCAGGAATCTAACCGTGACCTCCTGGTTCATGGGTCAAAGCTCAACCACTGAGCAACACCAGCCAGGCTAACATAATTTTCCGATATACGCTAATGTTCTTTATCATTACCCTTTTTATGTTTACCTTACATGCAGGTTATGATTAAGCAGTTAATATCCACTAAAGTACAAAATATTAGTTACTATTTAATAACTAAAAACAATGAAGTTTAAATATCTTATGATAACAATTAGATAAAAATTATCAGCAATATGAAATCAGAGGTATATTTTTATGAAAATAATACTACTTTCTATTTTGCCATAATAAGTTATGAAGCTAATCATGAACTATCAAAAAATCTGATTTCCAGAAATAAAAACAATAGTATACTCATTATTAGCAATATTCATCTTATAATCATTACAAAAATTTGACACATCTCAATGAGGAAGCTGCCCTGTGGCAAATTTACTTAAAAGCAACATAAATGAAAAAAAACAAAATGAACATAATTTGTTGAACTTCTTTCTTAATTATGAGACATAAAACCTTCATGAATCCCATGTAAATTCTAAAAGAGAAAACACAGTAAGTAATAATTAAATATTCAGTTATGGTTTATTATGGTATAAATATAAGCTCAATTATGACATTTTATATGACATATGTGCACACATTTAAATTGAATTAAGCCTCATAAATAAGTGAATAATTTTACAACTGAAAAGATCTGAAGGTCTTCTAATTCATCTCACTCAGTCTCAAGACAGAGAAATAAATGCATGGTATCAGACAACTAGTCAACAAATAAAATTTAAAAAAATTAAAAACAAAACAAAACATGTGGTGTGTGAAACCAGGATAAAAATGTGGACATCTATTGTTTGATGTCTGTCCTGTAGGCCTCCTACTGCTCCCATTTGGGGAAGTCTAAGCCTTCCTCCATTCTCTTCTCAGTCTGTCCACTCCTGTGACTTCCCAACGTTCTCTTCCATGATTCCAAAATCAATATGTTTAACCTGACCTCACGTACAAATCCTAATAAATATTTCCATTATTCCTATGGTATCTTTTGGTATTTGCTTTTCCTTCATTTCAACCCCTGATGTTTAAAGTTTTGTTTTTTAATCCATATATTCACATTTTATGCAACATGGTGCACCATTGTGAATGAATACGCACTTTGCAGTTGTATGTTTGTTCACATACAAACACACATCTTTGAATTATTTAAAACAGGACACTTAGTTAGAAATTTAACTCTGGGATCAGTTTCCGAGAAAGTACAAAATTTTATGGCTTAACTGCCAGCAATATTTTGGGAAAATAAAAGAACTTCATGCATTTTTTCAACAGTACCTACACGTTTTTAAAAAATGGATTTAGAGAATGAAGTCAAAAGCAGGAATATATATATATATTAGAGGCCAGGTGCACGGATACGTGCATCGGTGGGATTCCTCAGTCTGGCCTGCACCCTCTCACAATCCATGAACCCTCGGGGAATTATCAGAGTGCTGGTTTTGGCCCAATCCTGCAGGCCTGGCTGAGGGACTCCACCGGTACACGAATCCGTGCACTTGGCCTCTAGTATGCATATAAGATCTTTGGTTAATCTCTCCCACCCTCCCCCTCCCCGCTTCCCTCTGAGATTCATCAGTCTGTTCCATATTTTCATGCCTATACGTTGAGCATCATCTTCCCCCTGGTGGTCATTGCAGATTATCTGTCACAGATCTGAGCACTCCATTTAATTTGTGCACTCAGGGTACTGTCTTTCTGCCCAGCTCTGTCATGTGCTCCTCATGAGAAACAACTTTGAAGCCTCACTAATACAGTGAATTACATTATCAATTATTACTAAATTAATTTTTTGGTTTTGATGTAACTTCTGAATAGAAGGTCAAAAGCAGGAATATATATATATATATATTAGAGGCCAGGTGCACGGATACGTGCATCGGTGGGATTCCTCAGTCTGGCCTGCACCCTCTCACAATCCATGAACCCTCGGGGAATTATCAGAGTGCTGGTTTTGGCCCAATCCTGCAGGCCTGGCTGAGGGACTCCACCGGTACACGAATCCGTTGTGTATATTTAGAGAAGGAGAGAATAGAAGACCAACTTCTAGGATTCCAAAAGTTAACTGTTGATTTTCAGGAGCCCTTGTCATTTGCTAGATCTTGAAAGCATGTCAATTTCTCTTTGGAACTCAAAAGTGCTCCACAGTTTGCTCTGTCACAGATCTGAGCACTCCATTTAATTTGTGCACTCAGGGTACTGTCTTTCTGCCCAGCTCTGTCATGTGCTCCTCATGAGAAACAACTTTGAAGCCTCACTAATACAGTGAATTACATTATCAATTATTACTAAATTAATTTTTTGGTTTTGATGTAACTTCTGAATAGAAGAAGTCCTTTCAAAATGACAATATAAATATTTTTTTCCATTTCTGACTTATTTCCTCTGCATCACTTTCTTTGCTTTCATTTTCTCTACTCCCCACCATTTGTAGAACTGACTGTGACATTCTACACTGTAGTCACAGGTCCCCCCCTTAATCGATTCAATAAGGAATTGTCAATGCCTCTTGACAATTACTAGTATAAATTACTAGGGAAGACAGTCTGCAGTCAATAAAATGAATAAGGCATCATATTTTCCCTCAAGGAGACTACAGTCCCTATGGAGGCTAGCCAACCCCAGCTGTGAGCCAGATCTACTTCATCACCTATTTTTGTAAATTAAGTATTTATATTTTAAAATTTTTATGTATTTTTTTTTACTGAGAAAGCACCATGATCCTTAAGTTATTTATTATGAGCACTGCTTGCACACACCACAATGACAGGGTAGAACAGCTGTGATGGCGATCAAATGGCCTGCAAAGCCTAACATGTTGACTATCTGGCCCTTTAGGGAAAAGATGGCCAATTCCTTGTCTAGTGAATAATACAGTCATTGAACTATAAGAGCAAAGAAAATGTTAAAACTGGGCTTGAAAATGCTGTAGAAGATAGAGTTCATTTAATAGTGTGAGGATGAAGGACAATTCTATGGGCACAATTTACGTGAACTCTGAAAAACAAGTAGGCTTTCAACTGAAGAAAATGAGATGAAGAGAGCACTGGAGGCTGGCAGTTTGGAAGCTCTGTCAGAGAAAAGGCTCGTCTCTATCAAATGTACACGCAATTGTGGCGCAGTGGAGGAGAAGGCTTCTCCAGGCCATGATGGAGTTTTGCGGCATCTTTTTAGAGGTATTTCAGGGGCCATTTACTTCTCGATGTTGTTGCAGTGATTATACAAATCATTTCTTAGAGCAACATCAAATATGTGATAGATATTATTTTAATTAGAGATTTTATCAACCCTTAAAGTAAACATTTGCATTTTAGTCTTAAAAATAAGAGTTTATATTAACAAATAAATTCTTCATAAGGAATATGCCATTTGACTTTCTAAATATGAGTTTAATAAATTGAAATGTTTATTTTTATATACTTGAAATCTATAT
>NW_006287829.1:1953712-1957132 GCF_000327345.1 Myotis davidii | reverse complement strand
ATGAGATGTTTGGGGTGTATGGACATTTTAAAGGGTGATAATAACTAAATATTCTTGATGGATTAGGTTCCAAAGTTAGTTACTGGGTCATGCCTTTAATTAGTATTCTCACCTTTGCATAATTCATTATTATATTTAGAATATAGCCTCCATTTTAGAATCTCACATGATATTCTTAGAATTAAGATAAAACAAAATTTAACTCAGGCCCTAACTGGTTTGACTCAGTGGATAGAGCATTGACCCTGCGGACTGAAAGGTGCGGACTGAAAGGTCCCAGGTTTGATTCCGGTCAAGGGCATGTACCTTGGTTGCGGGCACATCCCCAGTAGGGAGTGTGCAGGAGGCAGCTGGTCGATATTTCCTTCTCATCGATGTTTCTAACTATCTCTCTCCCTTCCTCTCTGTAAAAAATCAATAAAATATATGTTTTTTAAAAAGTGGTTTCACTTTAAAAAAAAATTTAACTCAGATTGTCTCCACACTTTTCTCCTAATTTTGTTTTACTTTTATTTCTGTATTTGTTTTCCAGTAATTAAGGCAGAAATTTCATAAATTCTGTTTTGTTTATAGACCACACACTAATTAGCAATTTACATAACATTTATTTTCAACAGTAGTTTAAGAACAAGAATGGCATACAATAATAGGATGCGTGTAGTACTGAGAACATACTGTTTTGATAATATAATTGAAAATTATAAGGGAGAATGTTAAAACCTTGTCCTAAAAATGCTCTGATACATTTTGAAAGATATATTAGGAAAAGTGTAATTTTCAAGTACAAGTATCCTAAAATGTTAAGATATGATCTTAAGAGAATGTTAAACATATAAGTCTCATATATAAATAATAGTTCTCATGCATTTGGGATAATCCTGCCATATTTAATTTTTTTTTTGCTCTAATCCAAGCAAATAATATGAAAACAAACCTTTGGTAAGAATGAAGCTATTATCCCAGCATTGAGCTCATTTAGGTTCATTGGGGACAACAAATAATGCTATCTAATTAATTAGAATGACAGGAAACTGCATGACATATTTCTTATGGCTGGCTGGTTTAACATTCTAAAACCCTCCTGTTGATTAGAACTTGCATGTTTTAAATAGAAAAGGATGTTAGACATCCCATCTGTCGTGTAGCAGAGCTTCAGGATAAAATTTAAAAGGTACATTCAACTCTTGGTAAGTTCAAGTCAGCAGAACAAGACAAATACAACATGCTATCTGATACACAACATAACAGGCTGATTGTTTCCACAATTCTTTTGTTTTCCATCAAGCCACAATTAAGGAAAATGACTATTTGAAATCTTGGCAGAGTGACCCTATATGTCATATTGCAGAATATCTAGCTGAAGTTCAAAATTTTTTCT
Source organism: Myotis davidii (assembly GCF_000327345.1). Lineage (NCBI taxonomy): Eukaryota > Metazoa > Chordata > Mammalia > Chiroptera > Vespertilionidae > Myotis > Myotis davidii. Next base: position 1,955,754 of record NW_006287829.1, on the reverse strand, counting down.
CTGTGTATATGTGTGCACAAAAGGCATAATTGAAGAAACACAACTTATTTCATACTCGGTACATTATGCTATAAAAGAGGCATTACTCAGAGCTTCATTCCCAATAATATATATATTCTGAAAGAAATTTGTTAGAAAGCATGCATTTAACAATATACAATTCTACTTCATGGCTGAAATACTAAGTTTGTATTTTTCACATATATTTGACAATTACGTGGATGGAAAATGCTTGGACACACTTAAATCCATTTGAATTGTGCTGAAACTAGATTTATTGTACATCTGTATGACATCATATGCAGTTTTCTATAAAATGAGTAGTTAGGCTATTTGCTACAGGTTTAGCAAAAACAAAAGTGAACAAAAATCCATAATTAGTGCCCTGGCTGGGTAGCTGAGTTGGTTAGAGCATTGTCCCTATAAGCCAAGGTTGTGGGTTCAATAGCTGGTGAAGGTACATACAAGAATTAACTGATTAATGCATAAGTAAGTGGAACAACAAATCAACATTTCTCTCTCTCTCCCTGTCTCTAAGTCAATCAATTATTTTTTTAAAATCTATAATTATTTACCAAAAGGAGATTATCTAATGGCCAGGGAGGACCATCTATGTCTATAAAATCATTGTCCTCATAAATCATTCATGAAAAATAACTTTAAGAAACACCAAAATACAATTTTTTTAAAACCATTCCACATTTTTATTTTTATTCCATTGGAAATACTTTTCTTTAGTTTGAAAATAGAAAGCACCAGCTATTCAATATTAGCCCTTTCAATAAATGCCTAATTCCTAGCTCATATGCAAATCAGAAAGTAGAGCCAATAGATTAAGAACAGAGGCTGAGAAGGAATTTCTCTTAGTATATAATGAAAGAGGTACAATAGTAAGTAATTGCCACTAGAAAAATTTCAGCTCATCAAGGCAAATCTGCCAAACACTACACTTCTCTAGAAATGAGACAAAAATGAGATATCATTAACCAGGAAATGGAACTAGATCAGAAAGGCAAGTTATAAGCCATAGGTGTTCAAAAAGGGAGGACTTAGTGAAAGCATCACCACAAGAGGCAATCAGAAAAAAATCAACAAGGGTAATGTAAAAAATAAATTAAGGTTCTAGTGGGGAAAACTAGTTATACTGTGTATGTATTCATAAAGACAAGATAGTACCTGCATGAATAGTACACAGCAATGTGTAGATTATTAAGCTAAGAAAAATAAGCCAGTCAGAGAAAGTATCACATGATGTCACTCATATGTGGAATCTAATGAATAAAGAAAGATAACTGATGAATAACATAAAACCAGAGACATAGAAGCATGGAACAGACTGAAAGATTTCAGAGGGAAGGTGGGGGTGAGAGGGGAGTGATTAACCAGGGAATTTATATTCATATTAGAGGCCCAGTGCACAAATTCGTGCATGGGTGGGAGGTTCCATGGGAGTTTAGCCCTCCACGGGAGGTTGGCTGTGGGAGCACACTCACCACCAGGGGCAGCTCCTGCGTTGAGCATCTGCCCGTGGTGGTCAGTGTGCATCATATTGATTGGTCAACTAGTCATTCAGTCCTTCAGGACACTTAGCCTTTTATATATATAGATTAGAGGCCCGGTGCACAAAAATTTGTGCACTCGTGGGGGAAGGGGGGGGTCCCTCAGCCCGGCCTGTGCCCTCTCACAGTCTGGGACCCCTCAGGGGATGACCACCTGCTGGCTTAGGCCCGCTCCCGGGAGATTGGGACCTAATCTGGCAGTCAGTCATCCCTCTGGCAGCCCGGGAGCCCTTGGGGGATGTCAACTTTCCAGCGGGGAGCAGACTTAAGCTGCGGTCGGACATCCTTAGCGCTGCTGAGGCAGGAAAGGCTCCCACCACCACCGCTGTACTGGAAGCCATCTGCCTGGCTTGTGGCTGAGCAGAGCTCCCCAATGTGGGAGCACACTGATCACCAGAGGGCAGCTCCTGCATTGAGAGTCTGCCCCTTGGTGGTCAGTGCGCATCATAGCAACCAGTCATTCCACTGTTCCGTCAATTTGCA
>NW_006287829.1:1952869-1953074 GCF_000327345.1 Myotis davidii | reverse complement strand
TCGCGTCGGCTGCCTGGCTGCTGGCCGCCATCTTGGCTGGCGATTAATTTGCATATCTAGCTGATTAGCCAATGGGAAGGGTAGTGAAGTTATGGTTAATTAGCATGTTTCTCTATTATTAGATAGGATATGTATAACCCATGTTCACAGACAATAGAGTGGTGAAGTCCTGGGAGGAACAGGTATGAGGTGGAGGTCAATAGGG
>NW_006287829.1:1950172-1952843 GCF_000327345.1 Myotis davidii | reverse complement strand
GGAAAGAAAAACACAAACAAACAAAGAGAATATCTGTAATACTTTCAACAATAAAGATAAATTTTTTAAAAAGGAAACACACTTTGGTGAGGTTCATTGTTTTCAATTGGATCTGTATTTTCCTTGCTTTCTAAACAAAGCTAAGTTTGGGGAGTTTTACTATCACTTGAAGAAAATCACATTGTCTTTAGATGATAATGATGGGAATATATCACACACACTATCTTTTCCAATCAGGCCCTGAGCCTACCACCAATTCAGTTTTCTGGAGATGGGGAAGGAGTGAGCACATAGTAATTTAGTAAATGATAACTCTTGGCATTAGATTAATCTTCCTACTTTCCCTTTCTAGCCTTTCTTTCCGTCTTTCTACAATCACTGTCTCACTGTGCAGAACAAGTTTTCAACATGAGCCTCTGACAATGAAGGTGCCTCATAGTCTTTGGGAAGAAAGAGAGATGGCTGCTGCAACGGAGCGAAAGGAAGTTGTGTCCATCCAGAAATCAGTACTGTAGTGACTTTATTACAGAGAGCTCAGTAAACTGCAGTTGATGCTCCTGTTACAAGTGAATAAAATTTGAGAGATTTTCCCAGCTGGCATGAGCATGGACCTATGAACCAGGAGGTCACAGTTCAATTCCCAGTCAGGGCACATGCCTTGTTTGCAGGCTCAATTCCCAGTAAGTGGCAGGCAGGAGGCAGCTGATCAATGAGTCTCTCTCATCATTGTTGTTTCTATCTCTCTCTCCCTCTCCCTTCCTCTCTCTTAAATCAATAAAAACATATCTAAATTTTTTTAAGAGATTTGCATTGGTGAGAATATAGGCTAACTAAGCCAATGCCCAAATGTAACTATTTACATACTCAGTGTCTAACACACATACACCACCCTTCATCTACAAAACCTTGTTTCTAAAGTGCAAGCTAGAGACAACTGAATTAAGTATGAACTTCTACATCTTTGCCTTACAGATGGAAAAGTTGTGTGTGTGTGTGTGTGTGTGTGTGTGTAAGTTATCTACAGATAAAACCTAAAAGGTGACCTTAAATCAATAAGAAAATAATGGATATTTTATACCCACTATAGCTATTTCCAAGTGTTTTAGAATTAAGGAATTGCAGGTATTCTATATTGTTTGTTTTTGTTTTTGTTTGTTTATTTATTTGTTGTTGTTGTTTTTTGGGGGAGGTGGGGGGCGTTTCACATAGTCTATTTTGGATCCAAATATTTCACAGGATGCTATTTGTGTGTGAGTGTATTTTTAAAGAGTTTTACTTAACTATTTTAAAAGACACTAATTGAGCAAAATAGATGAATGTAAATTCAACCATGTGCTATCTAGGCATAGCACAGATCAAGACACTGCATATACAAAGTGCAGGGCCTATATTTAGAATATGAGCACAGATGTATTTATAATATGCCTAGAATGAAAGGTCATTGTAAAAAACATGATTAAATATATTTTTCTTTCTTTTATTCTTTCTTCTACTTATACTAAACTCTTAAATGATATTCTTACACTAAAAAACAAACATTGGTTTCATTAATCAACATCACTAACAATATATAATGTATTTCAAGTCAACTCTCACCTATTTTCAAGAGCGAAAGGTTCAATTCTATGGGATCACATAGAAAAGGCATGCTTAGAGTGTATCTATCTTGGTTGCATTAACATTCTACCCTTGCTATAGATTGTTCAAACAGAATAGCCTAGAAATTACCTAGCAATTGAGAACAAAAGTTTTGAGTCATTTTGTCTAAACTACTGTGTTATTCCCTCTTTGTCTTCACTTCCAGAATCAACTCTTAATTCCCTGCCCTTCTCTTTTATGTCTCCTTCTTTTTTCCAAACACTGTACCAGGCAGGGATGGAGTACGGCTCACCTCTGCAGACTGCCCCATCCAGGTTCCCTAGCCAGTTGGCTTCTGGTTAGTTGAGGCAAAAGCAGAGGACCATAGAGAAGATAGAGGGTAGAGAAGACAGATGTTTCTTACTCCATTGTCTCAGGTTTGGCTTCATATTTTTGGCAATGCTAGCATTTCTTTAGGGTGCCACCAGGTCATCTTCCTTCATGACTTCCAATACCCCTAATCTCTGGTAACTATTTGCTTCCCTGTAACTCCAATCCCAACAGAAGTAATACTTCCCCAACTTTGATAGTCTCAGGGATCCCTGCCATGTGCCATTTGTGTTTTTTTTGTTTGTTTTTGCCCCTGACTCTGTTAGTAACTCCTAACATTTGAACCATATGAGGTGAATTATTTTCCTTCTGGATGCTGACTAATATACTCAGTATATCCAACTGATGAGATTCATTTCTGACCTATTCTCTCCTATAATTATACTATAAACTGATGAAAACTTAATCATAGGAGAACAATTGTTCCACACTGGATTTTGCACCATTTTACTGAGTAATATGTTTTTCAACATAATCTAAGGACAGACACTATCCTTGCAGACATAATTCAGGTCTTCTGGACATAAATCATCATTTTATGATACTGGGAGACCCTGTCGCTCTAGCCAGTTTGGCTCAGTGAATAGAGCATCAGCATGTGGACTGAAGGTCCCAGGTTGGATTCCAGCCAAGGGCACATGCCCAGGTTGGGGGCTCTATCCCCAGTAGGAAGGGTGCAGGAGGAGCCCATCAGATTCCCTTT
>NW_006287829.1:1949169-1950128 GCF_000327345.1 Myotis davidii | reverse complement strand
CGATGTTTCTAACTCTCTCTCTCCCTTCCTCTCTGTGGAAAATCATAAAAATATATTTTAAAAAATAAATAAAATAATTATGGGAGACCCTGTCTTCAAAATACCATGTGTGACCACCCTGGCACATTTATTCTAATAACTTCTGAAAATTACTATAAAGTGTCATATATATGCTTTCCACAGCATAATATGCGGGCTATATCTTATCTGTCCTGCCTGTTTTTCAATGGCATTCTGTGTACCACTGTCACTGTGCTAAAACCCCAACAGGAAGATGTATGCACTTCTGTGAAACAAAACCATACCTCACTGAAATGACTGGCATTTTTCTTCACTTTGTGTCCATTAACTAATCTTAAAAAACAAAATTGCTCAGCCTCCCTCCCCCCCTCCAATTCTTACAAGATCCTTAGTAAATATGATTCAGATTGCCCATCTCATTTGACCAGAGTTTCATGAAGAATCAAGAAACTCAGGCCAAGGGCCAAATATACCAACCATACACTAATTATCATTTTTTAAAAAGGTAACATCTGTTTTTTGGGGGGCTCCTTACATGTGAGCTTTGTATTCATCCTTTCTAACAAATTGTTATGCACATGTTGAGTTTGCTACCCCAGTTGGCAAGACTTGCTTAGACTTATCTGAGCCCAAGGGATCCAGCTGGATCACTTAGCTTTTTAAGTTGAGGTATCAGTCATCAGATTCATGGAACTGTCTTTTTCTTTTTTTAATTTAAATCTTTATTGTTCAGATTATTACATTTGTTCCTCTTTTTTCCCCCCATACCTCCCCTCCTCCCAGTTCCCGCCCCACCCCCGCCCTCACTCCCCACCCACTGTCCTCATCCATAGGTGCACGATTTTTGTCCAATCTCTTCCTGCATCTCCCACACCCCTTTCCCCCCAAGAATAGTCAGTCCATTCCCTTTCTATGTCCCTGATTCTATTTTTCCTGGA
>NW_006287829.1:1944745-1947910 GCF_000327345.1 Myotis davidii | reverse complement strand
ATTTGACTTCAGCACTGCGCCTCCTCTGAGTGTCCGTATGCGTTACTCTTTCCTCCTAGTTGTAGGACTTCCACTCAGCCAGCGTTCCTGTGGGTCTGGGTGATGTCCGTTCCGTCTTTTATTTTCACTTTTGAAGTGGTTGTTCGAGGTAGCAAACTCCGGCGTTAACCTATGCCGCCATCTTGGTTCTCAGTCGGAACTGTCTTTATTGGTGTTTTCTTCCTGGTGTAGGAAGCATAAAAATCCTACAAGAAACACTCTTAGAATTAGCTATGTCTTAATTACACTAAAACTCTGACATCAAGTGGCAATGCCTAAATTAACAATAAAGGATAGTTATTTTTTTTCTACCTTTATTACACATAGGAATGAAGTTCATTCAGCTACACTTCATAATTTGTACTATTTGGTTATCTTTATAGCAAAGAATTTTTCTTTGAGGTTTTACCTACCTAACTCAAACGCTCCTTTCTGCAAATTAGGTTTGCAATTCTCTTATTTTAGTGTTTGCAATAATAAGTGTAGTGATTCAATTTTATTTTTTATTTTTCAGGCTAACAAAAATATTTTATTAAATATTTTTTAAAACACCATGTAACAGTTAATATGCAGAATCTTGAACAATAAAATTTAAAAATCTGAAAGAATTTTTTTAAGATTAAATAAGAAATGCCTGGCCGCAGTAGCTCAGTGGTTGAGGGTTGACCTATGAACCAGGAAGTCACTGTTCGATTCCCAGTCAGGGCACATACCCAGGTTGTGAGCTCAATCCATAGTAGGGATTTGCAGGAAGCAGCCAATCAATGTCTCTTTCTTATGATTGATGTTTCTCTCTCTCCATCTCCTTTCCCCTCTGAAATCAATAAAAATATATTTTTAAAAAGTTTAAATAAGAAATAATTTTATACTTAAAGTTCCTTTTAGAGCTATGCTTCTCAAAATGAATTCTGTGCATAATCACTAAAGCTGTCTTATTTCAAAGAGTGATCTGCCTATTCCTGCTCATAATTATGTTCATTGCTGGTATAAAGAAATATTTTTCCAGGCAAGTACTGTATCTGAAACTGTGTGGGATGGGGTGTGGAGTATTTTAATAAGCAGCCTAGGTGATTTCAATATTGTCTAAGGTCCAACTAGTTTCTTTAAAGTAGAAAATATTTTGCATTAGTCTATGTATTGCCAACACCTACTGCAGTGACTAGGACAAAAAGGCAAATCAATAAATATTCGTTAAATAAATAATGGAATTGATTGATTTTGCCAGCTGCCATTTTCTCCTCAATGTGGCTTTTAGCCTACTTGATAGGCTTCCTTTATTCTCTAACATTTCAGAGGTAATGTCTATCTTCTTCCCCCTTTGCTCCCATGCCCATGACACTTGGTTATTATCTTACCTTTAGGTCACTTCTTTTTATTTACTTTGATTTTTCCTTATAAAATTACTATTATTATTTCCACTTTACAGAGGAGATACATGGATCAAAATGCTTAAGCAAAATGTTCAACTATGAAATATTATGTTGCAAAGCAGGGATAATGACTCATTTATTCTTTTTTTTTTTTTTGCATTTTTGAACTCATCTTTAGTACTTACCTAGGACCATTTTATACTTAGAAAAACTTTATAATATTCACTGAATAAATAAACGAATGGCTAAATGTGTGTCTCTGCATTGAGAGAACTTGAGAGGTTTTCTAATCTCTAAATAGTTAAACTAATAAGTTGAGTATAAATGTATGGGGCTCTTAGGTTGAACATTATCCAAGTGCAGAGAATTTGTGAAGTCTGTCTTTATGGGGTTTAATGAACTCCTAAGATGTTTCAAACTCATTTCCAGCTAAAAGTAGTTCTGTTCTCCTGACTTGACGTTAAAAAAAAAATTCTTACTTTGTCAATGTGGGTTTCGTTTGGGTTGGTCTCCCTGGCTAGCTAGCTTCCTTGAACTAATTTTGGGCATAGGTTTCAATAAGACACCTTCTCCCAGTTTTGCAGACATCAGAGATGCTAGCAGCAACCTGAGCCAAACACCGAGGGACATGACTGTTGATAAAGAGAAATAAAAAGGTCACAGAGTAGCTGAAAAATTTGCTCATAAGACAAAGAGAATCCTCTCAAGCTTTCTATATAATTGAGAAAAAAAGTAATTAGAAGTCTCTTAACAGTACATGAAGACAATATTCAGGAAAACGTGGATAATTATTTCATTTTATTTAATATGGAAAGAATAATGGCCATAAAACAATTACAGATTTTTACACCGCAAATTTAAACACCACCACAATATTCCTAGGTTTCCTTTGAGGGATGCATGCATCTCAAATCCCAGATTTGAGTCTTTTGTTTGCACATTTATTCATTCATCACTTAATAAGCATTTACTGATTACAAACAATGGGTCAAGCACTGTGCAAGCTTTTTTCAATACAGAATTGAATAAAACATAATACTTATTATCATGTAACTCGTAGTTTAGCGGATGACACAGATATATAAACACATAATTATATTGAAATAAGTTTTAAAAGAGTATTATAAAAATTAATTGTGACAACACAGAGGAAGGAACAATAAATTTGCTATTTCATGAGAAAATTACAAATATCTTTACTATTTCTCACAGCCTACATTTTCTCTCAAAGTTCAAGTCACAATTCCTTTTTTTAAATTAAATCTTTATTGTTCAGATTATTACAATTGTTCCTCTTTTTTCCCCCCCATAGCTTCCCTCCACTTGGTTCCCACACCACCCTCTGCCCTTACCACCCCGCCCCCTGCACTGTACTCATCCATAGGTAAATGATTTTTGTCCAGTCTCTTCCAGCACACCCAGACCCCTTCCCCCACAAGAATAGTCAGTCCACTCCCTTTATATGCCCCTGATTCTATTATATTCACCAGTTTATTCTGTTCATTAGATTATTTATTCACTTAATTTTTAGATTCACTTGTTGATAGATGTGTATTTGTTGTTCATAATTTGTATCTTTACCTTTTTCTTCCTCGTCCTCTTCTTAAAGGATACCTTTCAGCATTTCATATAATCCTGGTTTGGTGGTGATGAACTCCTTTAGCTTTTCCTTATCTGTGAAGCTCTTTATCTGACCTTCACTTCTGAATGATAGCTTTGCTGGATAAAGTAATCTTGGTTGTAGGTTCTTGGCATT
>NW_006287829.1:1933413-1943525 GCF_000327345.1 Myotis davidii | reverse complement strand
CTGACCCAGCTGCAGTTTGTTAGGTAATTTTCAGGTTGCAAAGGGCCCGGCCTTTCATATGGAAAAGACTTTGTGCACAGCTTGGGTGGGGCTGGGTCTCAGGGGATCAACAAGGCAGAGCAAACAGCTATGGCTGCTCCTCAGGCGCCACAAGAGGCCCCGGGTCTCAGTGTCCCAGTAATCGCTGTAAGCACCTCTGAGAGAAAGCCACCCTGAATTTCCGACTGATGCCAGACAGTCCAGTTTCTCGCTGTATGAGTCTGAGTCCCCAGAGACTCACCCGGAACTGGAGTTCAGAGCAGTCGGGACCTTGAGACTCCCTCCCGATTGAAAAAGGTAACTGTGTCCTCAGTTGCCAGCTCTTTCCACGTGTGCCTCCGTACTTCTGCACTTTACTCCTCCACCTCCTCTGAGTCTCAGTGTGCTTTTCTCTTTCCTTCTAGTTGTAGATATTCCATTCAGCCAGTCTTCCTGTGGTTCTGGGTGATATCCTTTTTGTCTTTTAGTTGTATTTTTGAAGTGGTTGTGCGAGGCAGCAATTTCCAGTGTTTACCTATGCCGCCATCTTGGTTTCTCCCCACAATTCCTTTTTAATATGATGCATCTTAATACAACAGGATTCATTTTAACATCTGGAACTACATTAATTACAGTTCAATTTAGCAAACACAAACTGAATGGCGATTATGAGAAGTTACTAGTTATTATTTATGTAGAAATCCCCCCAAAGAGGTCACTAGGAGTTTGAGCTGCATCTGAAGAGATAGATTACTATCAGTGAAATTAAATATGAGAATAGTTATATTCATAGACAAGGACAAGTTAATCTGTAATCGTACCTTTATCAAATTTGTATTCACTAAATGTAGACTAAGGAGCGTATAGGTCTCGATAAAACTGGCATAAAATCAATTTCAGTTCATAGACTAATACCTGGAATAACATAGCCATACATTAATATGTATCAATAAATCAATAAACTGCTGTTGCCTATGTACTTCTAAACACCTGCCTCGGTCAGGGTAGGCATTTGAATGTTTAAATCACTGTTAAGGATGTTCTGTATAGGTTCTTATAACTAAGTTTATTTATCACTAATAAAAAAAGGAAACAACTGATGACTTCCTGGATCAAAGCAGAAACAGTGGAATCCAAGAATTCCCCCCAAAAATAACAACTGTTTTTTGCCTTTCAAATTCAATAATGCTAATGATTCTTTCTTTGAGCCATACCCCCCAAACTTTACACCAATGAAGTGGCAACCCAATGTTGCCAGTCACAATAGATGGTGTGGCCATCTTTAAACTATTGCAATATAGTGTTGAAAATATATGATAATTTATATACTTGTAAGAAAGATACTGGCAGAAATAACATCAGATACTACATCTGAAACAACTTAATGGAAGCAAGAAAAATGTGTCTACAGTGACTCATGCATCAGTTTGATCAATGTCTCCTCTCCCTCCCCTCCCTGTCTCTAATGAAAATGTGTTGACTTTCAAACTATGTTTTTCCTTATTGTTTCATTTTCTTTTTTTCTGCTTGGGTCTCCTGTTAGAGTAGAAAGAAACTCTCTGCCAAGATATAATCTCCTTGATTATTTTATTATTCATATGCAGAAACCTTGGTTTTAGTCCTTCATGCAACTAGAGAATGTTTATAGAAATGCTATCAACACTTTGATATGGAAATGAGATAGAAAAGTGTTAGAAACTGGAAACAAAGAAGAGGGAATTATAATTAGTGTACCAATATAAGAAATAGTGTACTGTTGATGAGATACTGAATATACAAATAGACCATGGCCACACTATCTATAAAAAAAAACAAACAAACTTGGACCCATAACCTACAGCAATCAACTGGGGAAACTTACCCTGTATCTATAATAAACAACCCTGGAGACCAGCCTGCTATAAATCAGATTTGCAAAAAGCCAGATTGTCACCTTTAGTAATGATCCAGGAAGTTAAAACAATTGCCCGAAAATGATCGAGATTTGATTAATAACCGACAGCTTCCTTGATATGTGTCCCTGCTTCCAACTCACGACCATACACCAAAAGCTACATATGTACCCCTAACTTCTAACTAGTTGCATTCCCACTTCTACGGCTTCCCCACGCCCAGTCTCCGATCAGGGCACACCTGAAGGCTTGCCTTCTTTCCACTGTAAAGCTTCCCCTCGCCCCTGCTGCCTTGGAGTCTGCCAAAATGTAAGTGATGGTGGCTGGCCAGCTTTGCTATAACAACATAGAATATTAGCCTTTGCTTTTTTTATTTGACTGGTGTTTGGTTTTTTTTTTTTTTTCCACTTTGTTCATATTAAGAAAATGGCCTAATTTAGTGGGCAATCAACACAGAAAGGCATGAACTACATTACAATAGATGCAATGTACATGCGAGAACACCTTTCTTCTTTATTTTTAACCTCTCACACTCATTTTTTGATGTATTATTTATGAAGCTGATGGCAGCATGGCTTATGTCTTTGTTTGATTTGGTTTATTGAGTCCTTGGTTTCCCTCTGCGTATGAAAAATGCCAGTAGGCCACTCATCTTTCTACTTTTCCCTCCCACTATCAAAACGCTTTTTTCCCAGTTCCCTCGCTTTGCTTCTCTTTCTCACTTTTATCTTGTATCCCCTTTTATCCGTCATTTTTATTTTGTCTCCAAGAACATTTTCTTCAAGCATGCATAATAATTCCAGCATAGCAGTGAAGCACCTACTATATAACGATTTAACAACACAATTGTCACTAAGTAGAGCACAGAGGTGTCTTCTGTCCTAGAATATTTTGGGAAAATAATCAGAAATTTCCAGTGGTTTATTATATTGTCCCCAAAGTCTCAACCACTGGACTCCAATAATAATGTAATTAATAATTATATAGTACCCACGATAAAGCAGGCACTGCTTAAAGTGTATATTAGTTATTTTGCTAAGCAACAAATATCCCCCAAAATTAGTGACTTAAAAAAACCAACTCCCATCACTCCAAATTTCTGTGGGCCAGGAATATCGGAGAGGCTTAGCTGTCAGGTTGTGACTTTCAGTCTCTCATGAGGAGGCAGACAAAATAAAGACCAGGGTGGAGGCCATGTGAAGACTGGCTGAAGCAGGAGAATCTTACAAGAGGGCTCATGCCACAGTTGCTGTGGGAGGCCTCTGTTTCTCACTGGTTGTCGGCAGGAGGCCTCAGTTCCCTTCCATGTGGACTTTCCAAAGGGCTGCTCAAGTCCTATCCACATGCTAGCTGGCTTCCTCCACAGTGAGGATCCAAGAGGGAGAACAAATAGGAAGCCACCCTATCTTTGGTGCCACACTTCCGGCTTATTATGTTTGCTAAAAGTGTGTTGCTAAGTTTAGTCAATGTTCTTTTTCTTTTTGAGATTTATGCTCCATTTTGAGAAGATGGGTCTAAGATTTTGAGAATATGTTATAAACCACAGCAAAGTGTTTCACATGATTATTAGCATAGTCTCTCCTGAAACTCCATGAAATAGGCATTACTATTTCCATTCACAGACGAAGAGGGTGAGGCTCAAGGAGACCAAATAATTTAGCCTCACGGTGAGTCGCATTGTAGATCTGATTTAGACAGTCTGGCTTGCAAGTCTGCACTTTTAATTTCTACTTGAAAATGCCTGTCTGTGGCCTGCACACCTCGCTGGGCAGATCCTTTTCCAGTTCTGAACACATCTGCTGCTGCATCATATCCTCTCTGCTTGCGGATGCCCGTGCCTCCTTTCTTCCCCTGGAGCAGCACCCTGTCTCCTTGCTTACTAACAGAATTACCTCGCCCAACAACACAGTCTTCTCTTCTGATTGCGTCTCGGCCTGTTGCCTCTCAGAGAAGAAGGAAGCTCGCTCCTCTGAGAGGCATGGTTAGATTATTACATTTAGATGTCTGTGCAAGACACTGAGGAGATTATTGACTAAAGAACCTGACAAGAGAGGCAGGAGCGCCGGTAATTTAAAAATACAATATTTAATTGTAATGCACAGAGATGCCCGGTGCTTTTTGTTTTTTTTCCCCATTTTGACTCCATCAATGCTTCTTTTTAAAATATCCCGAAACCAATATTCTCATTTTGTTCTCATGGCTCTGTCTTGTAAATGCCCTAAGTACCCATTTGATGTGACTCTTAAATAGCCCTGGGAAAAGTTTTATTGCTCAAAGGGACACAGACCTAGACCTTTGCCATCCTGATTCATAGGACACACGCCAGCAATGGGAACTGCATCAGTGGTATTGTGGGTTAGCGAGGCAATCACTTATAACATCTCCTCAATGGGGAAAATGTATTTTGTAATCTGAAGAGCTGACATAAAACCATTGAGAGCAAAACAGATATTAATAGCATTCCAATGTAGACATCTTCCTATAATTAGGAAAAGTATTTCAATCTGTGCAGGGATTTAATATTGTTAGAATTAACGAAAGTAATTCTTAACCTTCTGAAATATTTCTGAAATACTTTGTTATAGGTTGTTTAAGAATTTCAAGAAAACAATCAAAGAGACTGATCTAACATACTGGCAAATCAGGGTAAAAAATCAATCCTATAGATTTTTATAAATTTTAGTATTAAATGAAAATTACTGGAGAAAAGTTTTAAATGGTACTGATTTTAATATTTTTGTCCCCATGTTTTAAAATATGCATATATCTTTCAAAAATAACTGTGCTAAGACAAATTAATAAATTTCAATGTAGCTTAGCTTTTTAATTGATGTTCGTTTTTAACAATTTGCCATCGTCTACATGATGACAATATTTCTCTTCCATTTAGTGATTTCAGTGAAAACTTCATGTAGGCTTGGTCCAATCCAGTCTTTAAGAACCTCAGAAGAACAGATGGATCAGTCACTGCCACACTCATAATTTGACCAGTTTGTTCCATTTGGGTACCTGTGTGCCCCCTTGTCTAGTGCATGCAAACATGAAGAGTGTGGATGATCTCTCAGGGAAAGTGAGGCCAAGTCCCCTGACTAGCAGCCCATGCTAATGCTAATCTAAATGACACACGGGGCCCCAGTCCACAGAGGATTGTAGGTGAACTAAGAGGGGGTTTTCCTTTTTCTTAAAATATACATTCATGTATTACATGGGAAGAAAACAACTTTTACCTTAATAGTCAACCAGCCATTCCTAGTCCTGGTCTTCTAGAAACCATGAGTCACAAACCTCCCCTACATGTGTGTGTGCGTGTGTGCATGCTATCCCATAGAGAGGGTACAACCCGGGGTTACATGTGGTGGGATTATTTATTTGAGTACCTGAACTCCATAACCTCCCTTTGTCCTAGCAGCAGATTACTAAAAATGACCTGACTTTGATTGAATTAGGGAAACACTAGGAGATTGAATCAAGATTTCAGGCCTAGCTTGTATATCATCTCTCCTCCTATCTTAACTCCTATGAAATGACAGATAATATTTTTCTTTAAAAAATATATCAAGAACAGTGCCAGGAAATAAGAACTATTACCATCAGTGGGCCAACTTTTTTTTTTTTTTTTTGAGAAATTCTTAGAGGATAGAAAGCAGATGGGATCAGACAAATGGAGTAGAAAATTCATGAAGTATGTGCTGGAGACAAGCAGGGTAGGCCTGCTGGGAGGAAGGGAGTGGTCAGAGGGAGGCCTGGGGCAATTGACAGGGTGATGGATAGACTAACTGCCCTTGGCTCTGTTGGGTTTCTAACCACAGGCTCTTCACTCTCCCCCTGAATTGTATGATTAACTGCAGCTACATCTGCCTCCCTGGCAATCAAGTGGGTGTGGGCTCTGGGGTTCAAGAGGCACAAAGAGGTCACAGATAGCCAGCAATCCAGGAAGCATAGAGACGTCACAGAAGAAAATGTGTATAGCATCCCCTGAGTGTAGAACATGTCATTCTTGTCTCACAACACTAGAGGCAATGCTATAATCAAGTTTATTGTGTATACTTCAGTGTTTCGAAAGTTTATGAGAGTATGCAGTTTTCTAGGCTTCAATTCCTGGAATGTAGGCTGGAATATTCCAATCCCAGCTCCCCTTCTTTTCCCTCCAGTCTCTGGGAGGGGTCTCAGTCACCAGTCAGGGTCCTGCTCTATCTCCTAAATATACACCTTCCAGAACCTGACCAATCTTGTTAAACCAGCTACCGTGGGACATACAGTAGGATCTGGTCTAGGCAAAAAATGGATCGTTACCTTTCCTGCTCACACATCTTAAACATGCGCATCTGTTATATTGTACCTAAAATGGACTGGTACAGAGACAAAAGTGTACATAGGAACCCTGTATTGCTCCTGTTCTTTAAGAAATAGGTAAAAACAGAGCTTCCATTACCTCCATACAAACACTCCTTACCTAAGAGTTGACATTGGTATCTTCAAAACTAATGACAGTGAGTTATTTTCCATTCATAATTCCAGAGTAGGATGGGCACCCTTTGGCTTGAGAGTGCCCCCACCTGGTGCAGAAAGGAGAAGTCATTAGTGTTAACACATGCTCTGCTTAACAAAGGAAGTCTTAAACCAAGAAGGCAGACAGCCACATAAAAACCGTAATGCATTCTAACCCTAGAACAGACCCTGCTCTTCATTGTCCATCTCAGCCTAATGAAAGATGCGACTTCACACAACTATGCTCTCCTGATATGTCATGTTCAACTTGGGTAGGTGAGGTTTGGGTTCTTCATACAACTCTTTAATCAGCCTATGACACGTTTCTGTGTGTGTGTGTGTGTGTGTGTGTATGCAAAACAAGTCTTTTGTTTTAAGCTCAGAAATGGCATGTCCCTTGAATTGTGAAGGCTTGTGGATTCACAATTTTATGTCTTTATTTTCTTGAAATTTAAGGCAGAATTGACATGGTTCTTCGCATCATTTAAAGTGTTGAAAACACATCTTTGTTTCTCCATAACTTCTTTGATTTTTTTTGTATTCTTTTGTATTTCAATTACTTTGAGTTTCTTCACAGACTTGTAATACAAAAATACATAAATAAACTTGAATTACTTCTTGCTAATTTTAGGCCATGAAGTGTTTTTTTTTTCATCTTACAGTAGAAATATATGGGATCAAAAGAACGAGGCAAAGACATGGTTAGAATCTATTTCTGAATCTGTACATGTGTTTCTTCCATCTGACACTGTCTTATGCCCAACTCTGCGGTGGCAGTGCTGCAGTTATCATTCTGCTCCCTCTCAGACTTGTAAAATGCAGATTCATGAATTTGACTGTATGCACAGCATCATGCTATTGTTAGCTCAAACTTCACCTAATGCAGATAAAACCCCAAGAACGTGAGAGGTCACTTACTCGGCATTGTAGTGGCTCTGCTGGGGTTCCCCCAGCTTTTATATATATACTAGAGGCCCAGTGAACAAAAATTTATGCACTGAGGGGGGGTCTCTCAGCCAGGCCTGCCCCCTCTCACAGTCTGGAAGCCCTCAGGGGATGTCCTACTGAGGGCTTAGGCCTTAGCGGCAGTCTGACCTCCCTCTTCGGGAGGTGATCAGGCGATCAGGGAAAGGCGCCACCCCCATCACCCCACCGCTGCTGCTGCCTCTGGCCTTCCTTTGCAGGAGGCAACTGGGCCTATCAGGGGAAGGCACTGTACCTTTCACCCCGCTGCTGCTGCCACTGATGGCTACAGCAGCTGTGGCTTTGTTTGAAAGGACATCCAGAAGGACGTCCAGAAGACATCCGGTCTATCAGGTCTAATTAGCATATTACCCTTTTATTAATATAGATTTTATTGGTTTTAGAGAGGAAGGGAGAGGGTGAGATAGATAGAAACATCAATGATGAGAGAGAATCATTGATCGGTTGCCTCCTGCACACCCCACACTGAGGATTGAGCGCACAATCAGGCATGTGCTATGACCTGAAATCGAACCGTGACCCTCCTGGTTCATAGGTCACCGTTCAATCACTGAGCCCCCCCAGGTTTAATGGAGTGCATGTGGTACAGTGAGGTGGAAAAGGGCTCTGGGAACTCAGATGGGAACTATGATTTTGAAGTGCTTGCGTTTTGCTGCTTTTTTCAAAACTAATAAGCACTTTTCCAACTAAAAATATTTTATATTATAAGCCTTAAGTTCACAAGAAAAGCAGGGCCAGTGATGAGGTAGACAAAACAATAACAACAAAGCATGATTAATAAGGAATATTCAGTGGATGGTGTTAAATTGCCTTGGTGAGAGAAGGCACATACTGAGAATTTATATTAAAGACACCGTGGAGAATATTTCAGTTGGAATGCTTTAACCTTGGGAGCAGGTTTGAAGGAGTATCAGATATGAGGTGACATAAGCAACAATAACTAACTCCACATAGGCCCAGTTTGAAAGCTCAATAGAACCATAAAGGAAAGCACAGCTGGTGTGGTGGTATTATAAAACCACAAAGAAAAATATCCATCTTCCTCACTCCTTGCTCCACTCACTCTCCATTTTCCCTCATCTCCTGTTAGAAAGATTTAGACATACCTCCCAACTCCTCATTTTCCCCTTTTTGTTGTTTTCTGACCAGAGAACCCTCACATCAGTCTGACCTATTTCAAACTACCTCACTGCAAAATTAAACCCATTTCATTTCCATTCCTTCATTAACTCCTATTTCTTCAGCACAGCTGGATCTCCTGCAGTCCTTGGAGGGAAGAATTATTAATATATGAGCTGGCTTTTAAATTTCTTATACAGAAAAGCGAGCTTTAACAATTCTTTTCATTACAAAGGACATTTTTTTAGTGCCCTGTGGCTCAAGATGTGTAGAACCAGGCCCCTGTGTTGGAAGGATTTGTATGTGAATTTTACACATGACGTTTGTATTTTTTAACAGGACATATGTATCTCTAAGTGGTGAGTGTGTTGACAATATCAGCAGACTAAAGAAGCAGATTGAGCCTGGACGGCATGGCTCAATGGTTGAGTATCAACCTATGAACCGCCAAGTCATGGTTCAATTCTCAGTCAGGGCATGTGCCTGGGTTGTGGGCTCTATCCCCAGTAGGAGGTGTGCAGGAAGCAGCTGATCAATGATGCTCTCTCATCATTGATGTTTCTTTCTCTTACTCCCTATCCCTTTCTCTCTGAAATTGATATGTATATAAAATATATAAAAGAAACAGATTGAGTTTTGGAGAAGAATACCTTTCAAACACTAGTAAAATAACATGTAAGAACAAATAATAGTGGCCCTAAGATGGGTGGGATGAAACGGCATAATCCGTATTCTCCTCAGGAAGGAAAACTGCTTCCATTTTATGTATTCATATCTAGAAATGTGGTTTGTTTAAGGAGTTTTGAGCCTTCTTATATATTTTTATGGCGGCATAGTCAGAGAGCACTTTCTATTAAAAATCTCAGTAGAGATCACTAAGAGGGAAACGCAGATAACTGACTTCAATACAAAAATAAAATAAAATAGTAAAACACAGTAGACAGCCCCATGCCCAGCCAGTATGTCTCAGTGGGTGAGTGTTGACCCATGCACCAAGCGGTCCCTGGGATTTGGTCTCAATCCCCAGCAGGGGGCAAGAGGCAGCGGGTTGATGAAGTTTCTCTCTCATCGATGTTTCTCTCTCTCTCTCCCTCTCCTTTTCTCTCTCTAAAAATCAATAAAAATGTATTAAAAACAAAACAATAGACTTCCAGAAATAATCTCTGGCTTCCCAACAACCTCTGATGGCACATGTGGCAACAAGAAGCAAAACACTTAGTCTCCTCTGTCCTCTTGGCAAGATATGCCTGGCTTAGCTCCCTATGACCTGAGGGTCCTTGGAGTGCTCTCAGCCAGAGCTGCATCTCCCATCTGGCCCAGGGTTCTGCGTTTTGTCATTTTCCCAGGGAGTCTCTGACTCATTGACACATTATGGCTCCAAGTACTTCTAGATCTTCTCTCATCAAACATTTTTTGGTATAAACTCAACAAGAATGGTTTGGAGAGAATGAGTTAGAGAAAAGGTATTAGGTATTGAATGTCGAGTCCTAAAATATGAACTAAATTGAATTCTGCTCTTCAACAAAGAATGCTTGGGCTCTCTAGCTTGTAATGTAACATTTCACAGAACAATGCGAACTGCTCAAAACTTGACAGGAGAAAGGAAATGAG
>NW_006287829.1:1930778-1932726 GCF_000327345.1 Myotis davidii | reverse complement strand
TAAGTAAATAAATAAATAAATAACATGTTTATGCAAAAACTGAGAAATATATTAATCTAATGTTGTATAATTAAAAGTTTTGCTTTTCAGCCTTTTGGCTAAGATGAAGTATAGTACCTGTTCCTATCAGTGTAATATCTGATACATACTTGAAGACGACGTGTTAGACATATTACATGGATTTTTGGAGCAGGAGGTGGAATAGGAGTTTGCTCAGGCCATTGCTCGCATTGACCCGGTATGGTAGTACTTTTGGGAATGGTGCACCCCCTGGGTTGGGGGCGGGGGATGAGTACTTTACTCATAACATTTACTCCAGTGACTATTTTTTTTATTTATTCTCTTGGAAAGGAGTAACTGAATAAACACTTGTGGACTAAATTAAGCCAATCAGATTCTCTATCCCCCTAGTAATGTGAAACCTGAACAAGAAATATGGGTTAAAATTCTGTTGATACTGACTCATAGAATGAGAGTAGCCCACAGCCAAAGAAGGTAGCCATGCGGGTACAGGGATACCTGGGGAGTTCCTGAAGTTTTATTGTTCAACTCTTCTATTGATCTATGTCTGATCTACCATAATGTCCACCTACCATGTTTCCTTGAGAGCATATAAGCAAAAGAAAGTTTAATCCCTTACGGTTTGTGGCTCTCTTTCAATAAAAGCTTTCTTATATATTCACATTTGTTTTAAAATAAGTTTTCTAAATGCTCAGTGTATGCTAGCAAACTGCATTTATTATCATTGTTGATCACATGGAAAATTGCCCCTGGAGCACCCCATTGTGGGAGAGGGGATGAGAGCTTTAGCATGCTAGAGGAGGGACACATACTCCAGGCAAGGCTCACTACACGTAATGCTCAACATGGATGTATCTTTAACATATTATTTTGAAAAAAACAAACTCAAAATCATGCAGGATGTGTTGGTCTGGGAGTAAGTGGGAAGTGTCTTCCTAGCAACTTTGACTACAATATAATGAAGTAGCATGTATGTGAGAAGCTACTACACTGAAGCATGAGCTGTCACAAATGACTTAAGTTGCCTAAGCATATCTGTGATTTTTTCATTTATGAAGTGGCAACATTATTACTTTCCACAATAAAATATTCATATGACAAAAAAATCATTGTCATAATTAGTGGAAAAAATATAAAATATTCATTTTGTTTTCATTGTACTTTTGAAAGGCAAAAAAAACATGATAAGGGGAAGACTAGTCAACTAGCATTTAAATAAAATATATTCTTTTTATTGAAATCAATTTATATTAAAGAACTGTGATAAATGTACTTTGTTTTGCTTTTAGTAATGGATTTTATCAATAACATTATATAACTGTTCTTTGATACATTTATCTTCCTGTGTCTCCTTCCTACTTGAGTGCAGGGTGTTACTGGCTGCTGCTATCAAAACATGAGGAAGAGAAGATTCCTCCTTGTCAAAGCTCAGGAACATGAGCTTGCCCTGCCGTAGCTTCTCGTTTCCAATATCCAATTACATGGGTCAGGCTGCGCACGGACATGTGAAATCACTGTTCCCGTAGAATACATAAGAGACAAAATGTCAACTTATTTGGGCAGATATCGACAATGTTTCTCTTCAATACTATTGTCAGTATACCATTCCAGTAACAACAAGAATGAAGCTAGTTTATTTTTTCCCAAATAAGAATTTTATCTGAAAATCAACTAACGACAAGTGCTGGAGAGGATGCGGAGAAAAAGGGACACTTGTGCACTGCTGGTGGGAATGCAGACTGGTGCAGCCGCTATGGAAGACAGTATGGAGTTTCCTCAAAAAGTTAAAAATGGAACTCTCATTTGACCCAGTGATCCCACTTCTAAGAATATATCCCAAGAAAACAGAAACACCAGTCAGAAAGGATATATGCACCCCTATGTTCATAGCAGCACAATATACAATAGCTTTGGAAACAGCCTAAAT
>NW_006287829.1:1929249-1929955 GCF_000327345.1 Myotis davidii | reverse complement strand
CAACTGGAGGACTTGTATGCATGCATATAAGCATAACCAATGGACACAATACACTGGGGGGTATGGGAGGCTAGGGGAAGGTCAAGGGGAGAAAAAATAAGGAGACAAATATAATGCTCTTTGTAATACTTTAAGCAATAAAACAATTTAAAAAAAAAGAATTGTATCTGAAAACGTTCCTCTTAATTCAACAGAGGAAACATCCACCATCACCACTACATTGGTTGATACAGATTCAAAATCATAATAAAACTAGAGGCCTGTTGCAGGAAGATTCCTGCAAGAATAGGGCTTCCAGTGGCTGGAGCCAAGCAGAGAGGGGAGCGAAACCAGCTGAGGCAGGCTTCGCTACCACTCCCAGCTGCTCCTGCTGGGTTTCCCCTCCCACTCCCAGGCGCTATGGCGGGTTTCCTCTCCAGCTCCCAGGCGCTGTGGTGGGTTTCCCCTCCCACTCCCAGGCGCTGTGGCGGGTTTCCTCTCCCACTCCCAGGTGCTGTGGCGGGTTTCCCCTTCTGGTGGGTTTCCCCTCCCACTCCCAGCCCCTCCTGCTGGGTTTCCCCTCCTGCTCCCAGCCCCTCCTGCTGGGTTTACCCTCCCACTCCCAGCCCCTCCTGCTGGGTTTCCCCTCCCACTCCAGGCTCCTCCTGCTGCATTTCCCCTCCTGGGCCCAGCCCCTCCTGCTGCATTTCCCCTCCCACTCCCACCC
>NW_006287829.1:1926309-1928594 GCF_000327345.1 Myotis davidii | reverse complement strand
GCAGTTAATTTGCATATTGCCCTGATTAGCCAATGGGAAGGGTAGCGGTCGTACGATAATTACCATTTTTGTCTTTTATTAGATAGGATTGAGAAACTCTAACATTTTTTTATATATTTTATTGATTTTTTTTTTTACAGAGAGGAAGGGAGAGAGATAGAGAGCCAGAAACATCAATGAGAGAGAGACATCAATCAGCTGCCTCCTGCACACCTCCCACTGGGGATGTGCCCGCAACCCAAGTACATGCCCCTGACCCGAATCGAACCTGGGACCTTTCAGTCCGCAGGCCGACGCTCTATCCACTGAGCCAAACTGGTTTCAGCAAAACTCTAACATTTAATTAGCAGGCTGTTGTTAAATGTGCGTATGGATAGGTAGTAAGATATTGCCAGCAATATAAAATATTATGAGGAAAATAAACAACTAAAAATTGTTCCACAGTTTTAAGAGTTTCACTTTAGAATCCAATTTTTAAATGGTAATGCCAATGGTAGTGTTCTAATGGTAACACCATTGAATTTTATATTCTTTACGTTTATCCTAAAAATTTCCATTTATTTGTTATAAAAGCTTAAGAAATTTAATTCTCTAAATATAAGATTCCTTCTCTGTAAAATTGCAATGATAATAACGATGAGAGTGATGGGATAATGAGAGAAATATACACATATCTCATTACTTAGTAATAAGAGATTAGTGATATTATTTGTGTATAGGTTTTACTGCCTAGTACATAGGAATTATTAAATAAAGTGTGAAGCATTTCTTAGTTGAAATTTTAGAAGAAGTCATTGGGGGTGGAACATATGTAATGCTTTAAACAATAAAGATTAAAAAAAAATCTTAGCAGTAATTTTCAGTATATATTTTAATAAATAGAGACACACCATTTAAATGGCAATTTTTTAGATATGCCAAACTAGAAATATGCAAAGTGAAATATAAGAAAAGGAAGGGCATTACCACACATATCATCATGTATTAATCCTTAGTTGAAGACAAATTTCCCTTTCTTTAATTTAACACAAACTGTTATATTCTATAAAGACTTAAACACTTCAAAGTGTCTTTACTTTATTTGCCTTGCTATCTATTAAATTCCTTACAAGGGCTTAACTGACAGTCTTAAACATTATATTTCTAGGGAATATTTGCATTGAAAAAAAAAACCTCATAAGTACCCTCAAAAATATTAGCAAATGAAACCCAACAGTGTATAAAAGTAAATACACAGCACTGAAGGCCTGGCGCATGAATTTGTGCACCAGTGGTGTCCCTCGGCCTGGCCTGTGGGATCAGGCTGAAACTGGCTCTCTTACATCCCCTGAGGGGACCCAGATTGTAAGAGGGCACAGGCCAGGCCGAGGGACCCCACTGATGCATGATCAGGGCCTGGGAGGGACGAGGGAGGTTGGCCAGCAGGGAAGGGATCGTGGGAGGGCTCCAGGGCATGTCCGGCCCATCTTGCACAGTCCTGATCGGCCCGACCCCAGCAGCAAGCTAACCTACTGGTCAGAGCATCTACCCCCTGGTGGTCAGTGAACATCATAGCAAGTGGTTGAGTGACTCTATCATATCATTAGCATATTATGCTTTGATTGGTTGAACAGACGACCAGACAACTGGACACTTAGCATATTAGGTTTTTATTATATAGGATGAGCAGTTTTGTCCCCAGGGTTGAAAGAATGGCTCAAACTTCAAAAATATACATGTGTTGACCTAGCCAGTTTGGCTCAGTGGATAGAGAGTCGGCCTGTGAACTCAAGGGTCCCAGGTTTGATTTCAGTCAAGGGCATGTGCCTTGGTTGCAGGCACATACCCAGTAGGGAGTGTGCAAGAGGCCATTGATTGATGTTTTTAACTCTCTATCCCTCTTCCTTCCTCTCTGTAAAAAGTCAATAAAATATATTGACTAATATATCTTACTAATAAAAGGCTAAGTAGTTGTCACACCCTCATGCATCACACTTTCACAAGATGGCTGTGTGCACAGCGGGGGATGGGGCGGGGGTGGGGGCGGGGCCCAGGTGGCCACTCTGCTCAGCTTCTGCAAGGCTTCCTGCAGTCCCGTGTGCCCGCCGTGAAGGCGGGACCCCCGGCTCCAACCTACATCTTTGGGGCGATTGATTGTGGGACTCCCTCACTGTGAGAGGCCACAGGCCAGGCTGGGGGACCCCACCCCCAAGTGCATGAATTTCATGCACCGGACCTCTATATATATATACATGTGTCAGAGGAGGGGTACATGGGAAATCTCTATTTCTTCCTTTCTATTTTGA
>NW_006287829.1:1916738-1926087 GCF_000327345.1 Myotis davidii | reverse complement strand
TCGGCTTCTGCCAGGCTTCCTGCAGTCCCGTGTGCCCGCCGTGAAGGCGGGACCCCCGGCTCCAACCTACATCTTTGGGGCGATTGATTGTGGGACTCCCTCACTGTGAGAGGCCACAGGCCAGGCTGGGGGACCCCACCCCCAAGTGCATGAATTTCATGCACCGGACCTCTATATATATACATGTGTCAGAGGAGGGGTACATAGGAAATCTCTATTTCTTCCTTTCTATTTTGATCTAAAGCTAAACCTGCTCTAAAATATATAAATATTTAATATTTTTAATCAACTCATGTTTCAAATGATTGACAGATACTTTTTTCTATAGACATTGCTCAAAAGTGGTCTGAACATATAGCATATAAAAGTGCCTACTCTGTTATTTCTTTCTTCCTTTCTTTTTTTAAGACTTACTTGGATTGGGGCAGAAACCAATTGATATTTGTCCCTTCCAGAAGCTTGACAAAAATGAGGCCATCATATTAAATCATGCTAGTGGCCACAGAAGTGATTATATAAAGAGGTATGCGTCTTTATCAGTGGTAAATTCCACAAGTCTCCAGTTTTCTTATGTCAAGTTTTTGCATTAAAGTTGCTAAAATTCTTCTTTAATGAGTATATACTTAGAACCTTTAAAATAAAACTAGGGCTTACTTTGGAAGAATGCTGTCCTTTGGTTTACTTCATAATTAAAAGAATTTAAATTCAACTCTATATCAGGTATATAGACACTTCCTTTATCCACCTATCCCAGATACAACACACACACACACACACACACAATATTTACTGTATGTTTTTGACTTAGTTATTTTTGCCCCTTTTGTAATGCAACAGGGATTTTTTTGTTTTCTAATTTGTCTAATCTGTTAATTTGTGATTGATGTATTCCAAGGCATGGCAACTGAAAAAGGTTAATTTGGGGTTTGAGATTATTTTAATGCAATTCATCATTTAGTGATTCCAGTAAGAAAATTGAACTGACACCCAGTTCTAAGGTACCATAATCATCATATTTGAATGTTCTGTGATGAATGAAAAGCATTCACCAATTAATCTCCTAAATGTTTCCAATCAATTAATTTCCCAGCAGTGGAAGGAAGGAATCTACATATAGAACAGTTACCCCATTTGATATGTGTGCGTTACCTGTGTACTATGAGAATAAATTACTTTGTATTAAAATATCTGTCCTTATTGTTTATAAGTTTTTCAGTGTAATATCCTTTTCATTAGAGATTAGAAGATTGAAAGCTGATATATTGCAATGTGAGGATTTTTGATGTTTCATGTTTTTCAATTTCAAGTAATGTACAGACATGACATTTTTTTCAAAATATTCAAAAGGCACACATGAAACAAATCTATAATCAGTCAACTTAAGTACATATCTTTTGTTTATTTAGCTTCTTTTGTTTCTGAAAGTTGCATCTGAATATTTTGCTAGTAGGTGAAAGAGTTGATATGCTATTCTCATTATACATAGTGATTAAAAATAACATGTTTAATGAGTTTCCGTATGGAACAATTAATCTCATTTTGTGTTAAAAAGAGCAGGATTTGCTTGGGTGGTATCTTTTGTGTGTAGCACATTGCACAGACTCTCTTGGTCATAATTGGGTTTTTACTGAGTATTTAAGAAAAAAAATGTAATTTACAGTTAAAAATAATAGTACAACCAGTGACAAAAATTAAAGAAAAAAAAGGCAATAGTAAAATATAATGGTGGATAAACATAAAAAGGAAATGACTGCAAAGTAATATTTTTTATTTACTAGGGGCCTGGTGCACGAAATTTGTGCACTGGGTGTGTGTGGGGGGGGGGGGGAGTGTCCCTCAGCCCAGCCTGCCCCCCTCTCACATACTGGGAGCCCTCAGGCATTGACCTCCATCACCCTCCAATCGCAGGATCGGCCCCTTGCCCAGGCCTGACGCCTCTGACAGGGGCGTCAGGCCTAGGCAGGGGACCCTTATTTCCCCCTATCACTGGTTCTGCCCCCAGCCCAGGCCTGATGCCTCTGGCCCAGGCGTCAGGCCTGGGCAGGGGACCCCCAGAGCCCTCTGATTGCTGGCTCTGCCCCTTGCGCAGGCCTGATGCCTCTGGCCCAGGCGTCAGGCCTCGGCAGGGGACCCCCAGAGCCCTCTGATTGCGGGCTCTGCCCCTTGCGCAGGCCTGATGCCTCTGGCCCAGGCGTCAGGCCTCGGCAGGGGACCCCCAGCTCCCTGCGGTTGCAGGCTCTGCCCCTGCCCAGGCCTGAAGCCTGGGCCGGAGGCATCCGGCCTGGGCTGGGGGCCGAACCAGTGATAGGGGGAAATAAGGGTACCCTGCCTAGGCCCGACGCCCCTGTCAGAGGCGTCAGGCCTGGGCCAGGGGCTGATCAGGCGATCGGAGGATGATGGGGGGTCTATGCCTCTGGCCGAGGCGTCCGGCCCGGGCAGCAGGGACCCACAGCTGCAGCGGCCCCGCGATTGTGGGCTCCGCTTTAGGCCCAGGCAATGGACCCCTAGCTCCCGGTATGCCAGCTTCGACCGTGCCCAGTCCCATTGCTGGCTCCACCCCTACTTCCTGCTATCACTGGACAGGGCGGCAAAGGTGCCTGATTCTCTGATCATAGCTGGGGCCCAGGGCCGCCTTTGCCCTGACCCCCAGCTCTTAGCTCCCCCCTGGGTTTCCGATCACTGTCAGTGGCAGGGGGCTTCTTCCTGCTTTCCCTTTCGCCTCCCTGCATTGTGTCTACATATGCAAATTAACCTCCATCTTTGTTGTCAGTTAACTGCCATCTGAGTTGGCAGTTAATTTGCATATAGCCCTGATTAGCCAATGAAAAGGGTAGGGTCATATGCCAATTACCATTTTTCTCTTTTATTAGTGTAGATAAGAAAATTCTCTCAATAACCATTTGCATAACTGGTATGAGTTGCCATTTTATGTTGTTTGTTTCTGTTAGTTTGTGTTTCTTTGGATTCTTATTTTTGTAACCAACCACTATTTCTTTCCAGGAATAATGCCTCTAATTAAGATAATCTCTACTGCATACATAGAAATCATAACAATGTAAACAAGACATTTATTTAGTGCTTATTATCTCTCAACTGCTCATTATCACATTGAAACCTAATTATCAACCAATTAGCTAGTCTTACTATTAATTTCATTTTACACATGAAGAAACTGAGGCTCAAAGGATTCCTAAATTGATCAGGTCACACAAATAAAAGAGAAGGAACAAGGATTTTAGGTTAGGGTTATCTGATTCTAGAGACTATGCACTTAACTTTTCTCTGCATTACATATGCTATTGTTGAAAACTCCAATTTTTCTGATTTATAATTAACTGTGGATAATTATTACTCATTATTGCTTCAGATATGCTTTTTGGTATCAAAACATTAGAGTGCTTGATTTAAATAAAATTAAGTATTCAAGTATTAAAGGAAATGTTGTGTTGTTTTAACACAGATTATAATCTGGAGCAAAATTTAAAAAACAAATACTAGGTACAGCCTGTCCATGCAATCCCTCATCAGTAAATGTTCTAATATTTCTATGACTATTTTTGGTGTTGAAAATCTAACCTTTCCCAAACACTGCTTTAAAGATCTTACTAGGAATCCATGAATAATTTGAACAATTAGTATTTTTGCTAGAAATATGAAGGCCAGTAGTTTATCCTTATGATAGCTATGCTTAACCCAGTAAGAATGGCAGTACTAACAAAAAGAAAAGGTTTTTTTTCTAAATCAAAAAATTCTTTGTAAGTTTATTGTCTTTCCTTTGATGAAAATCAAATAGATATATATCATGTTGACTAGATAGAATCTTATTTTTGAAGTCAGAGCAATTTTCCAAAATTCCAGTTGAGATGTTTTTAGCAAACATCAGTAGCTCTTGGTCATCCTGATATCTTCCAATTAGATAACTAAATATTAAATACATGTTATTTTTGTTAAATAATTGTTGGGCCAATAGTTTCTTAGCCTTTCTTTGGACACTAATGATCTAAAAAGTTGTATAATAAAGAGACGTATCAAAAATATTTTGTAATGGATCATGTATACTTTGTTTCAGAAACTATAACATTTAAATATAAAGTGTTGGTCATATGGATACAAATGTACATGAAAATATTTATTAAATTATTGATTAAAGTTATAAATGTATTACAAAAGTGTTGTGGCCCAAATAGTAAATATTTGGCTTGCAGACCAGGTGGCTTCTGTCATAACTACTCAACTCTGCCACTGGATTGTAAAAGCAGTCATAGATAGTACATGAACAAATGTGCCTGTGTTCCAATAAAATTTTATTTTAAAAACTATACAATGGGCTCTGAATTATATTTTATATAGCAATTCCAACTTATTTTTAAAAATTAATCTATAGTCAATACTATGTTATATAACATGAGAATATAAGGAAATTTGTGGGGAGTTTCAGTCATCAAAAGACCAAAAATTAAATTTTCACATGCCCATGTATAAGCCAACACCATTCACAAGTTGTATTGTGAATTATATGATGCAGATTCTTTAGTGGTTCATAGATGTGTGAGTAACCAGTGAGGACTTAGGTATGAAGAAAAGCTGCCAGGATAAAACATTATTTTTCAGATCTTGAGCAGAGAGAAGGACAGGCCTTTCTGACATTTTATACATCTTTTTTGGTATTCGTGCTTACTTACATTTGCTTCTCTCCATAGCCTAACTAACTCACTCACTATTTCCCTAGCCTCTAAAATACTTCTTTCTCCCTTTATCTTTGATCTCCTTCCCTCTATGCACTGACATCAAATCCATTCCTCAATTTCACCATAAAATATCATCTTGCAGAAAGCATTTTCTGATTATTTCAAACTATTCCTCACTGCTGAACATCCAGTCCATTCTACATTCTATTAATATCACATTGATATCTATTAATATCATGTGCTTTTTCCCACTCCCACACTAGCTTTTGAATTACTTGAGGGCCTTACTTATTTCCATAGCTTGATGTTTTCTAGCCACCAGATCAAAATCATTGAGACACATAATAGTATCTATATATATAAAAGCCTAAGTGACCTTTATAACCAAATGACCAGAACGACCGGAATAACCGGAACTATTGGTTGACCAGTCACTATGACGTGCACTGACCATCAGGGGGCAGACACTCAATGCAGGAGATACCCCCTGGTGGTCGGTGTGCTCCCACAGCCAACCTCCCACAGCCCCTCCCCACAGCCGGTCAGCCCCCCGATAGGCCTCAATCAATCACCAGCCAGGTCGAAGGACCCCGCCCATGCACGAATTCGTGCACCGGGCCTCTAGTATCTAGCAAAGTTATTAAATGCCTTCAATATAAATTGGAACAAAAGAATAAGCTCTTATGCCAGGAAACTGACAAGTGTGTGAAACATAGTACAATCAAAAGCTAAATAATCTATAGTTTAGAGCTGTATTCAATCTTTTAAATTAAGTATTTTAGCTGATATTTCCATTTTATTTGGGCAATCATCATGTTGGTAGTATTCACCTTGACCAACATCTTTGAGCATTTGCCTACTGTTCTTACCAGTGATGTCATAGTGTTAATTCAGTAAAAAAGAACACTATTTAGTTACTAGCAAGGTTTTCTGAGCTATCTGAATGTGAAAATACCTCCTAATCTATTAGATTGCTGACTTTTATCTCCACAGGAATCTTTCAACTTGTCATATAACTGTAAATGTTTCATAACTATGTTACTCTCTACTTTTCCAGTTTATGCTTCTGGATTGGAGAACTTTCAGCTCTAAACAGATGTTTTTATGGGGTATCCATGTTGCCCATATTTCATTCATATTTATTTTATATTCTATATGTGATCTTTGCATTTGTGACCATCAGAGAACACATAGATAGTCGTCATTCATGTTGTTTATCAAATGTTTTCAGTTCTCCTGCTTTCTTGCCTCAGAATAACTCACTTCCTGCCCCATTTGAGGGTGGGTAGGACCCTGTGACTGGTTCTAGCCAAAGATTTGTGAGCATAAGTGAAACCTGTCATTTCTGGGGGGGAAACTGAATTGTCAGTGTGAGACTCACAGGCTCTTTTTCACTCTGGCATGGTTACTAACAGTGCTCAAAGTGTTTGGTATTCTGTCAACCTTGGTCTCTGAGTGACAAAATTACAAGTATTGTCGACCTATGATGGACATGTAGAATGAGAAAAATATAAATATGTGTTGCATGAGCAACCAAGATTTGGGGATGAATTGATACCATAGCATAACATTGTCAATCTATTCTGCATAATACAGAAATCAAAACCATATGAAAGATGCTGTTTAAAAGAAAACAAAATACAACAAAACTAATCATACCATAGTGCAGAGGTCCTCAAACTATGGCCCGAGGGCCACATGCAAATACAAATATTGTATTTGTTCCCGTTTTGTTTTTTTTACTTCAAAATAAGATATGTGCAGTGTGCATAGGAATTTGTTCATAGTTTGGTTTTTTTTAAAACTCTAGTCCGGCCCTCCAATGGTCTGAGGGACAGTGAACTAGCCCCCTGTTTAAAAAGTTTGAGGACCCCTGCCATAGTGTATTAAGGAGAGCAATTTGAAGTTGAGGAAACTGAAAAATGGATATCCATGTTCTGTAGTAACAACACATTTGATGAAGCAATCACCTAAGGTAGTTTGAAAGTCAGAATACAGAGAGTTAATGATGTTGTAGTGGTTAGAAAAGACATAGGACATCAGAATGATAATGGCCATTGGTGTATGCTATTAGCTGCATTTGACAAGGCACTGCAATTAAGAAATGACTTCAGTAAATAATTAGGTCATTTGAAATCATGGACAAAAGGGCATACAAAGATAGTTCAGAAATAAGTAAAATTTTAATTTGGAAGTGGTTACAGATTCTCAAAACTAAGGAGATAATGATTAAAAGGAGAAATGCTGTAAACCAAAATACCAAAGTCTACGTTGGAGGAGGAGAAAACCAATTTATACTGATTGTTAAAGCCCCTGAAATAATTATTTTGTTCCCAGACAATCTCTTGTATTGATGAAATTTTCAGAAAGAGTTTTAATGGTGTAGCATGCCCATTAAGCTGAAAAATTTGAATTATTGGTGATCAAATCCAAAGAAAGAGAAGTGTCCCAAACAAAACTGCGATCATAGTTATTGGCACATGGGACTCCACATGCACTAGTATATGCTTTAAACTTTAAAGTGTTGCCTGTTTAGAGAATTTTTTTTTTAAAAGTATGCCACGGCTGTTCAATACATCCTGCATCTTTCAATTAGGTCTTGAGAAATGGAAAATTTGTATTTTATACTGTGTCACTTAATGTAGTTGTTTTCACTTGTCTTTATCCTCTTCTATAACAAGCAAAAAAAACTGTGTATGCATTTTACAAGAGACCATTAGGTGTGATATGTTTTTAGCAAGTAAAGAAGTTAAAAGGAATGACAGCACATCTAAAACGGTACCCTTAGGTGAGTGTGGAACAAGTATAAAAGAACTGATATCTGACAGTGCATGTTAAAGCACACTTTGTTATTTTGGCCTTTAGACTAAGCAGAAATAAAACATTCAATATAATAGGATCTATATACTCTGGATGCCGAGCAATACTTTAATGGCAGAGTTGCTTTTCTTTATGTCCTGGCCATTTTATTAAATCTCCAAGTAAGTGTTAAACCTTGGCTTTATATCTCACAAAGACCCTTGGCACCTTGTAAGTAGTTTTAAAATCCATTTGGGGGAGATGCCGTGGAAAGAATTCAACTCTTAGGCTGCTATGTTCGATTAGTTTCCATCAGAATGTTAAGGAATGCACTTCTGCTGACAATAAAACAGAAGTGATTGAAGCTCAGTATAAAGCTGGATTTATCCCAATTTGGGAATACTGGGGATCTCCCTCCACATAACAGGAAGTCACCCATGTCTCAAATGCGTGTAAAATTATGTTGCAGAGAAGAGCACTGTCCAACATGGCGAATACTTAAGATAAATGATGAAATAGAAGAGGGGAAACATGGAATAACTGACATGCAAAGACTCAGTGTAACAATCTGAACAGGTTTTGCAAACAGACTCAGAAAGACAAAGGAAGGAATAACTTCCCTAAAATATATGTACAGGTAAAATCAAGAGACATCCAACAAGCCAGAGTTGCAATATTCATCTAATAAAATTTCACAACAGTAAAACATGTGGGGAAAAATGATTGATAATTAAAAATTTTCTAGAATTGAAAAAGTCAAGACTTCGTGAGAAAATGCAGCAAGTGTTGAGCAGAAAATTGTGAAGTGGGAACAAAAAGAAAAAGCATATACATTGACACAATGTAGTGAATATTAAAAATGTTGAGACTAACAATAAAATTCCAATAGCTACAAGAGTAAAGGACAAACTACCAAGTATGGAATGCAAATAAGACTATCTGTATTATATTTTTTATTAGCAATATGTGATACAAAGAGAAATGAGACAATATTTTTGAAATGCTATATAAGAATTCTTTATATATGAAATTCCATAGCTAGGAAATTGTCATTAATGAACAAAGTATAATACAGATATTTTTAGACCACTAAAAATAAGAGTATGTATGAGTACATCATCCTTAAAAAATGAATCTACTTGACAAAAGCTTTTGTGGCCAAAGAAAAATAAGACAAAATATAATGAAGATGAAAATAATGAAAACACATTTAAGTCCAAATATCCTATCTAATAATAGACAAACATGGTAGTTGACCATACCTTCACTACGCCTCCCATTGGCTAATGAGCACGATATGCAAATTAACCACCAACAAAGATGGCGGCTAATTTGCATACTGCAGGCAGGGCAGGACAGCCCGAGCTACCAGGACGAGCTGCCATCCAGGCCCCCATGTGCAACCCCAGAAGCTGCCTGCCTGCCGCCCGTGATCAGATTAACTCCCGTGCCACAGGCTATTAGTCTCTTCTGGGGTTTATATCCACCTGCAGCACTTACAGAGTGGCCTTGGGTAAATTCCTTAACTTTCTCTGTAAGATAAAAATAATAGTATCTACCTCACAGGGTTGTTGTAAAGCCCAATGCTTGGCACACAATAAAATGCTCTATGTTAGCTAGTCTTGGAAGAATACTATAAGTCCTTTCTCAAAGAGGAGTAAACTGAATCTTGTTGGATATTAGACACGATTCAAACCCAAATATTCAGAGCCAAACGTCTTATTGTGTATATTGCTGACAGAAGGGTATGTCCATTTTAATGAGACATCAA
The DNA here is from genome assembly GCF_000327345.1 of Myotis davidii. NCBI lineage: Eukaryota > Metazoa > Chordata > Mammalia > Chiroptera > Vespertilionidae > Myotis > Myotis davidii. The sequence continues at coordinate 1,916,829 of NW_006287829.1, read as the reverse complement.
ATAATAATTCTCATAATTTTATGCATTTGATGATTAGAAAACATTTCCAGAGACCACCTTCTAGCTTTGTACATTTCAAATTGTATTCATT
>NW_006287829.1:1910120-1916461 GCF_000327345.1 Myotis davidii | reverse complement strand
GGTCAGGAGCCTCTCTCCCCTCCGTGGCAGCACTAAGAATGTCCAACTAATGGTTTAGACTCGATCTTTTGGGGGCCTAAGCCTTTAGTCAGACATCCCCTGAGGGTTCCCTGGCTGCCAGAAGGATGTCTGACTGCAAGGTTAGGTCTGATTCCCCGGGGAGTGAGCCTCAGTTGACAGGTGGACATCCCCCAAGGGGTTCTGGACTGCAAATGGGCACAGGCGGGGCTGAGGGACCCTCCTCTCCCTCCGCCCGAGTGCACATATTTGTGTGCACCGGACCTCTAGTTAATAATAATTATATATGTAAACTAGAGGCCCAGTGAACAAAATTTGTGCGTGGGGGTGGGTGTCCCTCAGCCCTGCCTGTGCCCTCTCACAGTCCGGGACCTCTCTGGGGATGTCTGCCTGCCGGCTTAGGACCAATTTTTGTAAGTGGACATCCCTTTCACAATCTGGGATCCCTTGCTCCTTACCACCCACCTGCTTGCTCCTTACCTCTCGGCTCGCTGCTCCTTAGCACTGCTTTGGAGGCAGGAGAGGTTCCCACCACCACCACTGCGCTCACCAGCCCTGAGCCCAGCTTCTGGCTGAGCGGCACTCCCCCTATGGGAGTACACTGACCACCAGGGGCCAGCTCCTTCATTGAGCATCTGCCCCAGTAGTCAGCACACAACATAGCAACCGGTCATTCTGGTTTTTCTGCCATAATGGTCGCTTAGGCTTATATTTTATAGATTATATATGTATGAATTTATAACTGGTATCAATATATATAATGGATTACAGAGAGATATAAAATTCTTTTACACATCTTGACTTTCTAAGGGAAAGGATATCATATAAGATTAATTTTAGAATATTTTAAGAAAAGTTAATGTGTTTGAGAAAATATGAACTAACTCCTGGGAAAAAAAAGTCATGAAATCTAGAACTCCCAAATAAAACCAAAAGAATAGGAATAAAAATACATTTTTATACAATGCTATTAATAATAGAATTATCCATTCTAGAAGTGATGGCGACTGGATTCCTTTGGTGTCTTAAATCAATGCTAATCACAAGCAGAGATTAACTAAGTATATCAGACTAAGACTGAATCATTTCTAATGATTTAGGATTATAAAAAACAGGTTCACTGTATTATTTTACTGATTCACAATTGGTGGGAAATTCTAAGCACTATTAAATGCTTAACAAGATCCTCATTTCTTCACATGACAAATCACAGACAAAGAAAGCTAAAAACAACTTTGAAAATGATGATTACTCTACACAATGGAAGCACTATAATTATATATATATATGTCTGGAAGCTAGAAATTTAAAAATTGTTTTTATTTGTATATGAGAATTAATATTATTTAAAAACTACATGCATACTGCCAGTTTACTTTCTTACAAAAATATCATCCAGGATTTATAACTACCTAAAACCCCAGGGTATGAATTTCCACTATGAAAAACTGAAATAACCTCAATTTGTACAAATAAAACCCACTGAGTTATAATTTCTCAGGACATTGAGAACTTGAAGAATAAAATGATTGGCTTCAAAAACTGTACTACTTCATCAGTCTTCATTGAACTTGGCATTTCTTTTCTGCTTATGATTAAACTAACTGGAGTATGGCAGAGCCATTTTACTTTTATTTTTCCTATTCAGTGTGGTATGGTCATTGATTATTTAGTAATGGCCATTTTATGCCATGCTGTGTGAAAAGTGTATTCTAAATTGTAAAGGTTCCTATATTAAATCCAATGGTATGTAATTATTTTTAAAAATATATTTTTATTGGTTTCAGAGAGGAAGAGAAAGAGAGAGAGTGAGAGAGAGAGAGAGAGAGAGAGAAACATCAGTGATGAGAGAGAATCATTGATCAGTTGCCTCCTGCATGCCCCACATTGTGGATTAAGCCCACAACTCTGGCATGTGCCCTGACTGTGAATGGAATCATGGCCTTCTGGTTCATAGATTGATGCTCAACCACTGAGCCACACCAGCTGGTGGGATATAATTATTTTTGATGAAATGTCTTTTATTCATGCATTTTTATCTTATGATATAAACAGTGAATATTTATTACCACTTATTATTTGTTCTGCAATTACCTCAAGCCTGGGCATGGATTGAATTTGTAACCAAGGTACATGCCCTTGACTGGAACTGAACTGTGACCTTTCAGTTTGCAGACCAACACTCTAACCACTGGGCCAAACCGATCAGAGAGAGCACTTTTTTTTTTTCTTTTTTTTTTGTAGAAATGCTGAGGCTCAGGAAGAACCTAGAAAGATATTGAAATTTAAAGAGTTGAAGAAAAAAAGTGTAGGTGAGAAGAACTGCAGATTGAATGACAAATTAGGCAAAAGAAAGCATGAAATTCTGTGGCAGTCTCATGGGGTAGTGGGAGAATTGGCAAGGCTAGAGTAATGGATTTGTGTGGGATATTAAATTAGATATATTATATGAAGTCAAATGATAAAGGTTCTTAAAATCTGGTAATTTAGGCTCCAGTGGTAGGATAAGTGAGGAGTCACTGAAGATTTTTACCCTGGGGAGCAGGCAATGAAAGCAGTAGTTCTAAGAAATATTACTTACAGCTTTTCTGGTAGTTTTCTGTCCTGAAGCTATGTGCTGAGTAAATTGGAAGATTTTTGAGTCTAAGAGATAACTCAAAGCTAAACGCTGTTCTCAGATCTAAAGTTTCACTTAGCTTATATTTTCTGGGGCGGCAGGGGGTGTGGGGTGGGGGGCGAGGAACGTATGTATATATATGCAGGTTGGCAAAAGTATGTTTACAATGGTGAGTATTAGAAACAGAGTTTACCTTAAGGTTTTGTCTTCATTTCCTCTTTGGTTGAAACAGTTTCACTTTATTCTGTTAATTGAACTACATATTGTCTAACATTAAATTTATGTCAAGATTCACCCAGAAGTTTTGAAAGATATCCAGTATGTGAATTTTACTCTTTTTAGACTGACCAACATGTCCTTCTAGCCATGACTTTCCTGTGATCTGTTATGAAAATGTCTGACGTCTTTAGTTGCATTGCCTGGCTTGTGATGACCTCCTTCAAGTGCAAACTTTCTTCAGTTCTGTACCATGTTGTAATTCTGTTTGGAAACATTTACAGTAACATTGGGTTTTACACATTGAAATTTTTTTTAAAAAATGCATATTCAGGTGATTTTTTTCCATTATATTAAAAGTTGTACATACAAACGTATAAGATATATAAAACACTGAGTTCTCCCTATAAGAAAGCGTGATTAGAATTTAGACAAAGGACTACACGCATTAACATTAACAAAAATAATCCAAAAGCTAATGTGCTTGCCTGGTCCTTTGCAAGTATTGTTTTCACTATTAGTCAAAGACAAATTTTCATAATTAGGTTTGCTAAATAGCAAATAAAGTATACTAAAATGTACTGTACTTGTTTGTTAGGGCTGCCAGTAGCATAGACTGCCTGGCTTAAACAACAGAGCTTTATTTTCCCACAGATCTGGAGCTAGATGTCTGAGACAAGGTGTTTGTAGGGTTGGTTTCTTTGAGGCCTTTTCTCCTTGGCTTGTAGTTGGCAGGCTTTTCCCTGTGTTTTTATACTGTCTTCCTTCTGTACATGTATATGTCCAAATGTCCTCTTTCTATAAGAACGCCAATCCCATTGGTGCATCCTAATGACCTCGTATTAACTTAGTTGCTTTTTATAAACCCTATCTCCAGATACAGACATATTATGAGGTACTGAGAGTTGGGGCTTCTATGTATAAATGCGGGGGGATGTGATTCAGCTCATAACATATGCTAAATATTTATTGTTTATCTAACATTTAAATTAAATGGTGTCTTGTATATTATCTGACCACCCTATTAAAACCCTGTAATTGTTCATCTAACCCATGGTTTCATATATTTTCATTTATTTTTGCATATATTTAGGATCTATTTTTTTTTTGTTGATGGTCTTAAAAGCCACAGAAAATTTTTATTTAAAATACATATTCTATTTATATTGCTGGCGAAAAAATTTCTTTGACTTAAAAATATATACTTGTTAATTTGAAAGCAAATACTTGAGCCAGTACCTTCTTCTCCTTTAAAGGTTAATCACATGTAAACTAGGTAAAATAATACCTTACCAAATTCATGTTTTTCATGGTCTTCCATTGATTAAAACAAGAGAGTCTCTTGGAATACTTTAATATTTAATCACCACAGAACCCAGTCTTAAGGTGTTAACATCACCTACTTTAATTATCTAAGTTTGTAAAATCTGGAATTTTTGACATTATATTTAAATAATCACATGAAAAGAGGAAATTTCTGCAAAAATGCATTTTCTACCTTTAGAAAATTAAAGGAATTGAATTCCCTTTAGTTCTGGCTTGCCTCCATAATCTCAGCTGAGGTTCACTTATACTTAAGTATAACTTGTAATTCCAGATGCTAAAAATATTAGCTTTAGCTGAACTGAAAACACTAACTTCACTTTTCTACCAGGGCTTAGTTTATAAATAAGATTTCTCAGTTATAATTTGGTATATTTTAAATGGTTATGTATTACCATTTAAATGTTGTGATTAATACACTAGAATTTTGCAATCACCATCCTAAGAGCTAACATCGAATATATAATCAATTGAAACTGTTTACAGGCACTCCAATGGCAGTTATAATAAACAGAATAAAAAACAATGAAAAAGTACACATTAAAAAAGATATACAATTCATCAAATCTAAATTTTTCACAACAGTAAAAAGAGGATGGACATCAGAAAGATACAGTCTGGAGTTCTCCTCTCAACCTTACCTTCGAATAGGAAACTTGAGCAAAGATTTAAACCCTCTTAGATTTTAGTCCCTCGTGTTTTAAATGGAGTTAATGCTCCCATTATAAATTTGATCCAAGAACAAAATGAGATAAATTAATAAAATAGTTTAAGGCTCTTATGGTTGCAGTTAATAACACTAGCTGTGGGGAGAAAATGTTATTGAAGCCATATTGATAGGACTATTTGTTTATAATTTTAATTGTCCATAATCTTCAATTGAGTCTGAGATTTTAATATAATATAAATATGTTATAATACTATCTCAGGAACCTTTAGTTATTGGTTATAGGGTTTGGCAAAATAAGAGTTGGTGCTTTGGTTTTTGAGTAGCACAATTAAAACATGTGTAGCCCTAGTTGGTTTGACTCAGTGGATAGAGTGTTGCCCTGTGGACCAAAGGGTCCCAGTTTTGATTCTGGTCAAGGGCACATACCTCTGTTTCAGGGTCCTCCCTGGCCTGGGCTCTGGTTGTGGCATGTCCAGGAAGCAACCAATTGATCGATATTTCTGTCTGTCTTTTCCTCTCTCGTCCACTATCTCTCTGAAAATCAGTGAAAAAATATCATTGGGTGAGGATTAAAAAATAAAATAAAATAATAAAACATGTGCATACTAATTGGGGTTTTAATGTTTTAACTTTTTGTTCCTAAACGCACTAGTTTATTTTTCAGAGGAGTACTTCCCTAATGTCACAATAGAAAATTTGAATTTAATTGAAATTCTTATTGTAAAAGAACAACACAGACATAGAACTAGAAGTATAATCAAAATGGAAGAAAATAATGTGTCTCCACATACCTTATAACATATATTGCTGTACATTTCTCTTAATGATTTATATCAAGCGTTGATGGTTTTCTTACCATGTATCAGATTCTATTCTAGGTGGTTTATGTAATATTCTCATTTACTACCACAACATCCATGTAGTAATCATTTTCCTTAAGTTGTTGATAAATAAACATGTTTTTAGACAACCGCTCTCTAAAAGAATAAGGTTGGAAGTGGGAATCAAGGATTTGACTATATTTTTCCAAGCCAATTATGCTAATGAATATGTTAATCTACTAAGCATAGCTATTGTTTAAAACCTTATCTATGACAGCTTTTTTAATATTTTTACTTTACTTTTATTGTTGACACTATTACAGTTGACAGCTTTTCAAAATGTTTTGTAAGGCAAGCTATCTTTTCAAATCTTTGGCAACTTGAACAAGGAAACAGTGGTATAAGTTACATGTAGAAATTATTTGTCAGCAATTGACTGCTAAGAGGATAATGTAAGGTAGATTCAGAGAGTGAGCCCCAGTGGTAAGACTGGCACAAATCTTAGCTTCGGTGAATTGTGCTGGTATGAACATAGGGGGGCATATATCCTTTCTGATTGGTGTTTCTAGTTTCTTAGGATATATTCCTAGAAGTGGGATCAGCACCATTCACCATAGCTAAGATTTGGAAACAGCCTTAGTGCCCATCAGCAGATGAGTGGATTAAAAACTGTGGT
>NW_006287829.1:1909388-1910054 GCF_000327345.1 Myotis davidii | reverse complement strand
GAAGGCATGAGTGGGGGGATGGGGATATAATAGGGGGATAAGGACACATATGTAATACCTTAATCAATAAAGAAATTTTTCAAAAATAATAAAAGAGTGGCACAAATCCAGGTTTTGTTGAAGATACACCAAGAGGAGTCCCAGAAAGTTTAGGCCACTTTACAGCTTCTATGTTTTATAAACCCATCTACAAAAGATTACAAGAGAAATTTCCACTGGAATTTTATAGGGGTAAGGTTCTCTCATTGCTATATCCCAGAAAATGCCTACTTATCATGTATATTGCTCTCCTAGGTCTGCCACAATAGAATACTACAAACAAGGTGGTTGAACGAACAGATATTTATTTTCTCACGGTTCTGGAGGCTGGAGTCCAAGATCACGGTGTCAGCAGGGCTGGTTTCCAGTCAGGTTCTCTTCCTGGTTGGCAGGTGGCTGACTTTTCCCTGTGTTCTCACATGGCGTTTCCTCAGTGCATAAGAAGAGAGAGAGAGATCGCTCCTATCTCTTCTCCTCATAAACACAGCAGTCCTATCAGAGGAAGGCACACTTTTATGACCTCATTTAACCTTAATTACCTTCTTAAAGTCTTTATGAGGGTGTGTGCACTTGTCAGTCCTCAGGAGCATTGACCTGTGACCTCCCATTTACCTTGCCATTTATTCA
>NW_006287829.1:1905352-1909351 GCF_000327345.1 Myotis davidii | reverse complement strand
TCCTGCTGGCTCAGTCCTTAGAACGAGGAGGATAACACTCCAATTGGAAATGATTGGCTCGTTAACAAGCGCTGATGACTTAAGTAGGGATGGGGGCACAGGGAGGCGTAAATGATGCCTGCAATGGCTCCAATGCATTTTTGGTTCACACAAAAATGTTCTTGGATAGACATGATATGTCCAACTGGAAAGATGAAGAGCGACCTTGATTTTTGATATAGCATTTTGAGGTTATCTATGGCACAAGAAAAATACTGTTTGGAATGTCAAAATATGCAGAGAACACCGAAGTTAATGTGTTCTGACCATAAAATAAACTTACATTCCCTTTAACCATTCAACCACAGAGGTAGCTAATCCTTCATTCAGCAACTCATTATGCATTGTCATGAAATAGATAATACGATTTCCACAAACCTCTTTTGATTTCATGTCAAACAAATTCTTTCAAAGCCATTTAATAAACAAATAGACAGAAGAAAGCAAACCTGAAACCTCAAACAATTTGTGTAACAGATTTCTCTGAGACATCTATTACTCTACCCTCAAAACAGATGTACATTTCTACCCAATTAAGGAAATAATCCCAATTGAGGTTTAGGTAAATTGCATAATAAGAAAAACTTTAGACAGCAGACTTTTTTTTTACTCTTTCAAATAACAATTAAGAATACATTAAAGTGTTCATCATATTGGGAATCAACAACCAATTAAATTAAATAAATTAAAACTCTGCCATTGCTTCTAAAGACATGGGCTCTGTAGATCCCTAGCTACATATTTTTTTCCAGAAAAATGCTCTAATAAAGCATTCTGTAATCCAATTACCTAAGGATCCTTGTGTGCCCTCAGTTTTACTATTTGTTACTCCTCTTGCCTGCCATGTCCTTTTGCCCACAGCTAGTTTCTGGAGGGAAAACTGACTTTTCAAGAGTGAGCTTCAGGTGCCTCTTCCATGAGGTATTTTTGAACCTCTAGGCCTTAGTGACTTGGCAGTGCTACTTTTTATTTTTCATAAGAAATTATTGCATTCCTTTACTTCTATGGTGTCTAACATACCACCTGGCAGTCAAGACTCACATCCAATTCATCTTTATTTCTCTTTTGCCTCAAACAATCTCTAGTCCAAGGTAAGCATTTTAAAATGCTTGTGAAAACATAATTAACCAAGTAAGAGTACCTTTTTTTTTGATAGAAGAATTGCATTTGAGTATCAGGCTATGCCATTTACTAAAATTATTGTCCTGAACAAATTACTTAAAATCTCAAAATTTTAGTTTGTCTTTTTGAATGCAATAAATTACTATTCATATATTGTGTTCTTGTTTGTTTGTATTAAATGAGATTATAGAGATATAAAGAAATAGAAGAGAGAAAAACGGAAGGGAAAGGGAGAAAGGAAGGATGAATGAGAATGAGGAGAAGCTTAACATAAAACTTGCTTACTGGTGCATATGCTTTCTGTTACTGTTATTATTTATATGAAAAGTCAGGTTATATCATTTAGTGTGTATTTATTACTCACTATTGCCTCAATGAAAAACAGAAAGAAATAAAGATATTATTTAAAACTGCCTAGTTAAATCGCTCGTTATGTTTGTTTATATTTATGTTATCATAGACCTTATGTTTCACAAAGGCAAAAGATAAAAAACAAATAAAACTAGGCTTTTAATTAACTTAATTTAATGCACTTGAACGCCAACATTATTTTCTGTGAAGATGTTTGCAAATAAATTGATATAAGTTGTGCAGCTTCCCAAATATTTTACAAATATATGTTTATATTTATACTAGTGACCTGGTGCATGGATTCATGCACATTGAAAAGAAATTAAGTAGAAGGTGGCCTGCAGAGCGGGACTGGGAAAGATGGGTCGGACACACCCTGGAGCCAACCTCCTGAGGTCCCTCCCCAGCATCTCCAGAGTGAGCGGGGTCCCTCTGGCAGGTGGGGTCCCTCAGCCTAGCCAGGGGTGGGCAAACTTTTTGACTCGAGGGCCACAATGGGTTCTTAAACTGGACCGGAGGGCCGGAACAAAAGCATGGCCCAGAGTGTGAGAGGACACTCTGCAAAGTTGCTCTTATACAGTGTGTTGAAAGCCAATGCAAGTGTAGTAAACCAGATTCAGGGCCAACAGTGCCCCAGCAACAACATGACCTACAGCCAAAGGTGGAATCGCAAGGCCTCGTGAGGAATCAGGCTCCTTCCTCTCTGGTTTCAGGATGCATCATCCAAGAACTACCACTGCCGAGTCACTGCATCTCTGCAGCTCCTGCGTTGAGCATCTGCGCCCTGGTGGTCAGTGTGCATCATAGCAACCGGCCAGATGGTTGGACACTTGGCATATTAGACTTTTATATATATAGATACTCTTGTGTGGCTCTTCATAATAGAATAGATTTCCCTCTACTATACTTATTAATTATCACAATTCTAACTACTCAGTTGTGTGACTTACTATGTAATGTGTGCTTTTTCCCACCAACTATAAATTTTATAATGGCAGAAACCAAACCTATCTTGTTTATTAGAGTTCACTTGGTACTTGTCAGTTGCAGAGATATAGTTCAAAAAATGTTTTGAGAATGAGAATAAAAGAAAACATAAAACTTAAAATATTGATAAACACCATTTAGAATATCACAAAGTCTTTTCAGAAATTTCATTCCATTTGTCTTAGCATTTCTCACCATGAAGTGAAAATTTCTGTCAAATCTTATTTTAAGACCAAAGGACTTACTATAGGGATAAACATCTCGATAGCAGTAAGAATAATGAAAAGTAGTGATTTTTAAAGTTTGATGAAGGATAAGGAATTGTTTTGAATTTTAATATATTCGTTCTACAGTTCCCTCGATAAAAACTCCTTTTGAGTAAACCTCACAATGTCTAACCCTGAATCTATGCAGCCCAGTCCTTACCCAAGATCTTGGAGAAAACCCCCAAACAGAGGACAATGCTGACCCGTTTCCTCCTCTCTGGTGCCATGCCCCAGAGAGTCTACTGGCAGCCCCAATCTCTGAGTCTGTCTCCTTTCTTGAACAGGTCCTATCACCGCCAGGAAAGGATCTGGGTAGAAATCTGGGGCATGTTCAGAGCTCATACTGTAAATTTCCCTTTAATCCAATGCCTGAAATCAGTTGTCTCATACAGTTTGTTCAATTGAACAGTTTTTATTTTTATTTTTTTAAATATATTTTATTGATTTTTTTACAGAGAGGAAGGGAACAGGATAGAGAGTTAGAAACATCGATGAGAGAGAAACATCAATTAGCTGCCTCCTGCACACTTCCTACTGGGGATGTGCCCGCAACCCAGGTACATGCCTTTGACTGGAATCAAACTTGGGACCCTTCAGTCTGCAAGCCGACACTCTATCCACTGAGCCAAACCGGTTAGGGCCAGTAGAACAGTTTTTAAAGAATGTTCTCTTTTTTTATTTTAATTAAATTTATTGGGGTAACATTGGTTAATTACATTATGTAAATTTTAGGTGTATAACTTTATAATACAACATCTGCATACTCCATGATGGGTACACAATTTAGCAGTTATTAATGGCAGGATACTAGTAGACAGTCAGTTGCATTTCACTGAAGATAATTTTATTTTTATTTTTTTTTTCTTTTTAAAAATTCTTTATTGTTTAAAATATTATATATGTTTCCTTTCTCCCCCTTGACCTCTCCCCGGCCACTCCCACCCACCAGCACATGCCCTCACTGTCTGTGTCCGTTGGTTATGCTCATATGCATGCATACAAGTCCTTTGGTTGATCTCTTACACACACACCCCACCCCTGCCTTCCCTTTGAGGTTTGATGGTCTGTTTAATGTTTCTCTTTCTCTGGATCTATTTTTGTTCATCAGTTTATGTTGTTCATTATATTTCACAAATTAGTGAGATCATGTGATATTTATCTTTCTATGACTGGCTTATTTTGCTTAGCATAATGCTCTTCAGGTCCATCCATGCTGTTGAGAATGGTAAGAATT
>NW_006287829.1:1902068-1905249 GCF_000327345.1 Myotis davidii | reverse complement strand
AAATAAAATAGCAAGGATTCATCTAAGGTAATTAGATGGAATTATATACACTTTGGGTGATATATACTTTTAGCAATATGTATAAAAACATATTATGTGTTACAATTCCTATATATGTTATTTACAGGCTGGTTTCTCTAATACCCATGCTAAGTTATACAGATTATCACTGTCATTTCTATGTTTTATTTTTATTTTATTTTATTTTTTATTTTTTTATTGCTTAAAGTATTACAAAGAGTATTACATTTTATTTTTTAATATATTTTTATTGATTTTGAGAGAGAGAGAAACGGAGAAGGTTAGAGAAATAGAAACATCGAAGAGAGAGGAACATCATCAATTGTCTGCTTCCTGCATGCCCCCTACTGGGGATCGAGCCCACAATCCTGGCATGTGTCTTAGCCAGGAATTGAACCAGGACCTCTTGATTCCTGAGCTGGGCACTGCAGGTAGTTTTTAATACCATTTTTTAGGACTGTTTTCTAGACGGGGTGATCTTAATTAGGCCAAGTGTGTGCTATACAGCTTCATCACGGCATACGTAGTTACAATTCAAGTCAGTCCCTTTTCTCAAGGTCAAGGTCAATTTACTTGACTCACCAACTTCATATAGCAGAACCATTCGTAACTCTCAGAGGGTGAACTACGCTTTAATCCTTACAGCTTCCAGTCACATTTGATGTATGAAAGGTAACACTTAATCTATTCTGTTAAATATAAAATAATGACACCTTTATATTTCAACTGGTATTTGTTATTAAAATAATTAAATGATAATTCTATTTGAGCATTCAATTTCATTGAAATGTAATTAGTTCTGTTTAGCACAACCATGCAATTCAACATAATTACTTTGCCCCAAGCGTTTTCTCCCTTCAGTTAAACTACTTACAAATAGTAAAAATAAGGAGATGATTCCTCTCTGTCAACTTTAAAGGGATTAGCCAAGCGGCAAGTACCAAAAAGGAGTTTGGATAGGGTAACGATAGTTACTCCTTAATGACAACTGAGGGCAGTAGAATCCTGGTGGGTAGTTTGCCACCAGGTATACCTGACAGCCAATTTATTAAATCGATGAATGTTTGGATACAACTCTGAGGCATATTGGGTCAAACAGGAAACTCAAAGAGTAGCTGATTCCAAAGGTTTGGAACCAGAAAGGATATTTCAGGTGGCCATAGTCATCAACTTACACAAATAAATATGAGGTGATGTATTGTGCAAATTCTTGCACATCCCACCCAGTCCCTCTAGTTATCAACAGAAGAATCCCCATAATGTGAAAGAGATGGTGTTTGAGCCATAATCTGGAGCAGTCCATATTCTCTATTTCTATATCTGTGTAGAAAATAGTTTTGACCGCTCACTCTGTTGTAGACGGAGCATTTTCTGGAAAAGATAACTCAATGAGACATTGTTCCTGTGTATGCTGGCAGGAAGAAAAGCTCAGATAAAATCCTGTAGAAATGGGAAAGTTAGAGTGGATCTCAGATAAAATGGCATTATATCCCTAGACAAAATATTTCATAAATACATGGAAAACCACAACTCTTTAACTGTTCACATGTTGAGGTTGAGGGAATCAGAAGTCAATTCATTACAATTTTTTCCTACCTGACATTTATAAAAAGAGAGTTTTGTCAGAGAAAATATTATAATTTGGGGCTATAGTTTTATTTACTTGGAATTATAAAATATACTGAAATAAAATTCTACTTTCAGAATCACTGGGCCCTTGAGGGTAGGAAGGAACACAGAGAGAGAAAGGGAGAGAGGGAAGACTATATATCTAAAAGCCCAGTGACCATTATGGTGGAACAACCAGAATGACCAGAATGACTGGTCACTATGACATGCACTGAACACCAAAGGGCAGACACTCAATGCAGGGGTTTCCTCCTGGTGGTCAGTGTGCTCCCATAGCGGGAGTGCCGCTCAGCCAGAAGCTGGGCTCATGGTAGGGAGCACAGCAGCTGTGTCAGGAGCCTCTCCCACCTCCATGGCAGCACTAAGAAGCAGCGAGCCAAGCGGTAAAGAGTGAGCAGGTGGGCAGTTAGGAACGAGGGGTCCCAGATTGTGAGAGGGATGTCTGACTGCCGATTTAGGCCCAATCGGGGCTAAACCGGCAGTCGGACATCCCCGGGGGGTCCCTGATTACTAGAGGGTACAGGCCTGGCTGAAGGACCTTCCTCACATCCCCCATTCCTGTGCATGAATTTTGTGCATTGGGCCTCTAGTATATATATCAAACTTTTAAATTTGTGGAGTAAATTGTGTCCAATTGACTTGTAGCACTTTCTGAAGTGCAAAACAATCAATCTTTTGAAGAGGCATATGTTATAAAAATTCAATTTAGATGATCACATACTTATAACTCATAACTGCACTTTCTGGAAATAATGGTAACCTAATTAGTTAATTGGTAAACTAATTAAATTAGTAAATAAAATGATAATAAGATTTCTATAAAAGTTTTGAGTACAATGTGAGACACAATATTTATAAAATGTATCCTATTAGATGCTAATGAGGAATACTTCTTGGGCAACCAAGTTCAGACCTTCCCATCCAGTGAGCATCTTGATGGGATCAAGCAAACAGTCAAGGGAAAAAGGACAGACAATTGCTTATTGTTGAAGGACCTTGTACTTGAAATAATGACACCCAGTGCAAAGAGAGTCTGCTTTAATTAATAGTAACCCCCAAAGTAAAGACAGAATGCTGTTACTGTATATATATACGGCATTCAAAATTCTGATTAGATAACTGTGGGGTCAATTTTGTAAAAAACATTAAGAAAAGTTCACAGTCTAGATAATTTGAAAGATAAAGAAAGAAAGAGGGAGAGCTCTAGCCAGTTTGGCTCAGTGGATAGAGGATCGGCCTGTCAACTGAAGGTTCCCAGGTTCCATTCTGGTTGGGGTACGTGCAGGAGGCAATCAATCTACATGTTTCTCTTTCGTCACTCTCTCTCCTGTCTCCCACTCCCCTCCACTCTCTCTTAAAATCAATGGAAAAAATATCCTCTGATGCGGATTTTTTTTTGTGGGGCTTTTTCTCCCACGGATGTATGACTTCGGGTGTGTGTGCATTTGTGCACCAGTACCACACTGTTGACCTGTAGCATGTTTTAAATGTGGTAGAACTGGTCTCCTTCAACTTTTCTTTTTCTTATCTC
>NW_006287829.1:1897830-1901130 GCF_000327345.1 Myotis davidii | reverse complement strand
TATTTTTCCTACCTGACATTTATAAAAAGAGAGTTTTGTCAGAGAAAATATTATAATTTGGGGCTATAGTTTTATTTACTTGGAATTATAAAATATACTGAAATAAAATTCTACTTTCAGAATCACTGGGCCCTTGAGGGTAGGAAGGAACACAGAGAGAGAAAGGGAGAGAGGGAAGACTATATATCTAAAAGCCCAGTGACCATTATGGTGGAACAACCAGAATGACCAGAATGACTGGTCACTATGACATGCACTGAACACCAAAGGGCAGACACTCAATGCAGGGGTTTCCTCCTGGTGGTCAGTGTGCTCCCATAGCGGGAGTGCCGCTCAGCCAGAAGCTGGGCTCATGGTAGGGAGCACAGCAGCTGTGTCAGGAGCCTCTCCCACCTCCATGGCAGCACTAAGAAGCAGCGAGCCAAGCGGTAAAGAGTGAGCAGGTGGGCAGTTAGGAACGAGGGGTCCCAGATTGTGAGAGGGATGTCTGACTGCCGATTTAGGCCCAATCGGGGCTAAACCGGCAGTCGGACATCCCCGGGGGGTCCCTGATTACTAGAGGGTACAGGCCTGGCTGAAGGACCTTCCTCACATCCCCCATTCCTGTGCATGAATTTTGTGCATTGGGTCTCTAGTATATATATCAAACTTTTAACTAACTAGTTACCCAAAAGATCAGAATTTAAGAAGGTTACAGAAGGAAGGAAGGAATGAAGGAAGGGAGAGAGGAAGGCAGGAAGGAAAGAAGGAAGGAAGGAAAGAAGAAAGGAAGGGAGGAGAAAGAGAGAAAAAATAAACAAATGACAAAGAAACAAAGAAATGAGAAAATAAGAAAAAAATTACAAGAGCATAACTTATGTGGGGATTAAAGCTTTCAGAAATGCCCTGTCTTCTATTCTTCAGAATTCAAGGTTTTTAGAAATATGGATGGTCTGGGATTAATGGTGCTTGATATATTCCATGTCCAATAGGACTAAAACTAATCCACAGGAATATAAAACACCAATTTTACATTTTCAGCTTTCCAGTTTGGCTCAGTGGATAGAGGATCGGCCTGTCAACTGAAGGTTCCCAGGTTCCATTCTGGTTGGGGTACGTGCAGGAGGCAATCAATCTACATGTTTCTCTCACATTGATGTTTCTCTCTGTCTTTTCTTTCTCTTCCACTCTCTCTAAAAATTAATGAAAAAATATCCTCAAGTGAGGATTAAAAAAATAAAATAAAATAAATAAATAAATGAATAAATAAATATAAAAAGAGAGAGGGAGAGAGGAAGGCAGGAAGGAAAGAAGGAAGGAAGGAAAGAAGAAAGGAAGGGAGGAGAAAGTAACAACCCTATAAAGAATAAGGCTGGATTTTATTTTTCCCATTTTACAGATGAGGAAATTTAAATTCAAAGTTATTTTTAAAGAGGTGGCAATAGGGCGAGAACTCAGAAAGTCTGGTGTCATAGCTAGACAGCACTACTTCTATTCTTCAGAATTCAAGGGTTTTTAGAATATGGATGGTCTGGGATTAATGGTGCTTGATATATTCCATGTCCAATAGGACTAAAACTAATCCACAGGAATATAAAACACCAATTTTACATTTTCAGCTTTAACTTGAGAATCAGTTTTTCTATTAAAAAAAAAAGAGAGTTGTATATAAGTTCAGGGACATGAAATTCCGGTATAAACAATCAAGACAATTTCTTTAAACTTCGGATGAAAGTGTTAGAACTAATACTCATACAGGTTGGAAATTTTTTTTTAAAGTATACCTTTGTGTTTACATAGGGGTGAGCAATAGTAAGTTTACAGTTGTTCACATGGAAAATAATATGATAATTAATAAATAATAATATAAGAATGAACTGCTTCACGTATTTATAACTGTGAACTTACTTTTGCCAAAATCTGTATTTATACTAAATTTTGTTCTAATTATATATCATCATCTATTAATAAGTATAAAGTAATATTATTAAATTTTAACTGTGTACACATATTTCAAACATATGAAATTGCATATATTAAATATGTGCTGTTTTTAACATATCAATTATACCTTTATAAAGTGGCAACAAAAGTTAAGCTTAGTTGTTGTAATAAAAACACTATACTTTTTTTTAGAAAATAATGGCTTAATGATTTCAGAGAGGAAGGGCGAGGGAGAAATAGAAACATCAATGATGAGAGAGAATCATTGATCAGTTGCCTCCTGCATGCCCCACACTGGGGATGGAGCCTACAACCTGGGCATGTGCCCTGACCAAGAATCAAACCATGACCTCCTGGTTCATAGGTCAACACTTAACCACTGAGCCACACCCATGGGGCAAAAAAACACACACTATACTTTTATTTAAAACAAATCATTGAGTAGGAAAGCATGGAAATCCTGCTTCTCAGTTTAACCTGGTTCAAAGGGTAAACAAAGTAGTTTGGATTATGAAGCCATAACCAAAGCTTTCCACCATTTACTGGCTAAAGTCTGTTGAAGAAATAATGCCTCCGTCTGTGTTGATGATGTGAGTGATGTCAGTCATCAAACAGACAGAACAATGAGAGTAAATCTGGCTTGTGACTTTGCCCACTTAAAGCTCTTGGGAAATCAAAGGACTTGCAACTCGTAAGAAATTCAATACCATTTTGGAAGCATTTTTTTCTAACTTTCCAGGTGAGAAAAATTATTTTAAATATTCAAGGACAAGCAGCTATGATCATCTTTTAGGATCATTAACTTTTTCTCCTATAGTATTAAATGCACTTCATCCTCTCTTTAATGTATCCTTAATGCTACTACCAAGGAAAGAAATTTGATGATAGATAAGCTCCAGGCTATGAATTTGACACTATCATTTAATGCTTTGCTGCAATTGAAGCACTCCTAACTATTCACATAATAAATCCTTATTGTCTACAGAATAGTTCAAGTTTAATCCTTATTCCATTTTCTCTATTTTAAACCATTACATGAATGCCTTGCTACATTTTGCATATTGGCTTTGAGGTTTTAATAATTTGAAACCAATAATTTATTTTCTATTTTAGTTGAGGTATTTTGAATATTTTCCATTATTAATAATCACACATAAATACACAGAAGCAGAAAATGGTGCATTAGGAGAGTTGAATGTAATATATGTATGGTGTATTATAATCATGCACTATATATCATCAAACTTTTACATACATATACACAAGTAGAAAAAGACAAATTGGAAACAAAACATTATATAATATATATGTGGTAACATATATATTATATAATAACATATATAATAACATATATATTATATAATAACATATATTATG
>NW_006287829.1:1894117-1897759 GCF_000327345.1 Myotis davidii | reverse complement strand
CTTATAATTATAAATTATATGTAATATATGTTAAATTCTATGTGAAAACACCCTTTTTCTTGCTAATTTTACATCAAGTTAGAAAAGAAATAAATTACTTTATATTTTCATATTAGGAGTATCATATTTATATAATCAATCAATCTGAAAGTTAAAATGTTTCATTAAGAAATATATATATTAAATTGTATAATTTCTACCTATCTACAATAAATATAGATGTAAGAAAAAAATAAAACTTAATGTCTTGAATGTATGTGGATCATATTTTTTCACTTTTTAAAATTTTGAATTTGTCCTCAGTTCTATTTTTTTAGGATGGCAGACTTTCTTTCAAGTCCCTCCTCCAGTGTCTTGAATATACATGCTATATCAAAAATAGAAATCATAAATATCAAATCATTAGTTGTACACCTAAAACTAATGTAATGTTAGATGCCAATTATTCCTCAATAAAAAACAAAATAAAATAAAACATCAAATTATATTTCATCAAATGACCACAGATATTAACCTGATTATATCTGAATTTAGACAACATTGGCCTATCCTGTTTATGTGCCCAGTATAAACACATGCAGATAAGTTATCATTGAGTGAATTGTATTGGGAGTGTGATCAGTAGAATAATGAATGGCTCCCCTGCAATGTCTACATCCTAATCCCTGAAACTTGTGAATACATTTTGTTATGTGTCAAAGAACTGAGGTATAGATGGAATTAAAGTGATTAACCTTGAGATGGGGAGAGCTTCCTGGATTATTCAGTTGGGCCCAACATGATCACAGCATCCTTATGCCTGGTCTAGAGGCACAAATTATGTGCACTTGTGCGGGGGTGGGGAGTGTCCCTCAGCCTGGCCTATACCCTCTCTAAGTCCGGGAGCCCTCAGGGGATGTCCAACTGATGGCATAGGCCTGTTCTCCACAGGGAGCGGGCCTAAACTGGCAGTTGGACATCCTTAGAGCTGCCACGGAGGCGGAAGAGGCTCCTGCCATTGCCACTGCACTCGCCAGCCTTGAGCCCAGCTCCTGCACTGAGCATCTGCCCCCTAGTGATCAGTGAGCATCATAGTGACAGGTTGTTTCTCATAGTGACAGGTTGTTTCGCCGTTCGATTGATTTGCATATTAGCCTTTAATAATATAGGACTAGAGGCCTGGTGCACATAAATTTGTGCACTCAGGGTTGGGGGGGAGGAAAGTCCCTCAGCCCGGCCTGTGCCCTCTCACAGTCTGGGACCCCTCGGGGGATATCCACTTGCCAGTGGGGAGCAGACCTAAGCTGCAGTCGGACATCCTTAGAGCTGCCACGGAGGCGGAAGAGGCTCCTGCCATTGCCACTGCACTCGCCAGCCTTGAGCCCAGCTCCTGCGCTGAGCATCTGCCTCCTAGTTATCAGTGAGCATCACAGTGACAGGTTGTTTCGCCGTTCGCTTGATTTGCATATTACCCTTTAATAATATAGGATAGAGGCCTGGTGCATGGGTGAGGACCGGCTGGTTGGCCCTGAATGGTGTCCTGGATCAGGGGGGGGGTCTCACTGGGGTGCCTGGCCAGCCTGGATGAGGGGCTGAGGGACATTTTCAGGCTGGCGGGTGATTGAAGCTCCCAACCTCTCCTTTTATTCTTTTTTATTCTGAGATTTATTTACCTTCTATAGCTGTCACTAGAGCTGAGAGCCAGCTTTAGCTCTGAGGCCCAGCTTCAGCTCTAAGACCTCAGCTGCTGCAAGCAGGTATCTGGGGTTTGTTTAGCTTCTGTAATTGCAACATTGTTTCTTAGAGTGCAGCTCAGATCCCTGCTGCGGCAGGCAGGGAACCTTGGAGCAACCAAGCTTCATGTTCGCTTCAGCTGCCTGGCTGCTGGAAACCATCTTGGTTGGCAGTTAATTTGCATATCGCCCTGATTAGCCAATGGGAAGCATAGTGGAGGTATGGTTAATTACCATGTTTGTCTATTATTAGAAAGGATGAGGGAGAAGTCAAGGAGGCCTCTTCTAGCACCTAAAAAAAAAAAGGCCAGAATGTGGTATTTCCTGCAGAACCTCCAGAAAGGAATGCAACCCTGCCCACACCTAGATGTTAGCCTAGATATTCATTTAGGCCTTGTGATACAAAATTTTTGGAATGGAACATGCAGTGTTCCCCTGGACTGGAACCCAGATTCTTTGTCAGTCGGAATCAAAGAATGAATCCACTGAATCCACAGACAGAAAGTGGTTTAACAAAGGTGGAAATTTATTAAAGAACAAATATAGACTCCCACGTAGGGAGAGGGAAGAGTCCCACAGAATGGACTTCCATGTGGGGAGAAGGAAAGAGTCCCTCTGAGTTCCCTTCCCTATGGCTTATAAAGGCTGCAGATCTTGGTGCCTTGATATCCCCTCTGATTGGTCATTATTCCCTTGGACTGATTACTATAGTAACTCCTGGGCTCAAAGGTTGAATCTCACATGGAATATGTGAGGTTCTCCCCCCCCACACCCCTTGTTGTTTTCCTATTTCCTTTGGGCTTGCTTATTTTCCTTCTGGATAAAGGGCTTCCTTCTCTTTATTCTGTAAATATAGACCTTTTGCTGTTCTCAGCTCCCTCATTCTATGGAAATGTACCTGTTGTAGCTTTTCAGCTCCCCTATTGTATGGAAATATACCTTCTGCTGCTCTGCAACCCTGTACTTCTTCCATGGCCCCCTTAATTTCTAAAATTTTCTAAAACTTGTCTTTATCACGCCCCAAAATTCCTGTTTCATTTGGACCTGTAGAACTCTAAAGATAATAAATTTCTTTTGTTCTAATTCACTGTATTTGTGGTACTTTGGTACTGTAGCCAATAGGAAAGTAATATAGCAGACTATACTTTATTGTGTAGCCACAGAATTTTCTCCTGCTTGGGAGAAGTTGAACTAGAAAATCATAAGCCTCATGTAAGAGTGTTTTCATCACTTATGTTTATGTAAAAAGTATTAAGCAAGACATTAAAAGATGAAAATTTGTGACATTATTAAACATTAAAGCTATCACAAGTTTGATGCCCTAAACTTTTGCAAAAATAATTAACAGTAATTTTTACAATATATGATTAATAGTAAAGTAAATGATGAATTAATCTATGTTTGATTTTAAATATATCACAAAAAAGAACCATGTTTTGGCTCCATGTTTTCAATTTGAGTTTTTTAATTAACAACAGAAACATATTTAAAAAATTATATTTGTAAATGGAGGTGTTGATTGTTCTCAAATTGTGTAAGGCCCTAAGACCCCCGGAGAGTCCGACGGAGGAGGCGATGACCCCAAGTCAAACGCAGAGACCAGAACTTGATGCAAAAGCAAGAGGTTCTTTATTACAAGCTCAGCGCAGGGGCTCCCAGGCAGGCAGGCAGCAACCCGAGGGAAGTGCTGGCTGACTGGAGCCCCGAGCAATTGTAGAACAAGAGTTTATAAAGGCAAAAACCACACGCAGGTGGCCTGGAATGTCAGGAAACTGGGTTGTCAGTTAACTCATCTCCTGAGGGGACAGGTCTGTGTTAGCAGTTGACTCGTTTCCTGAGGGGCCAGGGTGGTCTGTCTTGCATAAACCTACCCCAGGGAGAGATAAAACAACTCTGCTGTGACTACACCAGAGCACCAGGGCTGAGTGGG
>NW_006287829.1:1859203-1890020 GCF_000327345.1 Myotis davidii | reverse complement strand
TCACACAATAAACAAGGGAAGAGCAAACCAAAACCCCTAAAAGATAGATGGCCAACATTATATTGCAGAACTTTTTAAAATCTTAGGTAGCAAATTAAATACGCTATCCCAAAACCCTATCCAAAATCTGACGGTGCACACATTAGTTTTAAGCCAGCTTTTCTCCTTACACGTGCACAGAAATCCCAGACGCATTTACTTGGGGAGGGGGTGACCTGTTTCCACAGACCCTCACTCAGGCGGACGCCCGACCGCCACACTCGCACACTTTCACCAGACATTCATTCAGAGTTTAAACAACCCATTCAAACAAAAACAAAGAACGGAAAGCGACTCGACGAGACACCGAAACCACACGAATCTGAACAGATACAAAACGGCCGCTGAGGGATGATATCCCTCCCTGATGCTAGTCCAGCCGGACACACAAGTGCCCGTTGCCGGACCACCAGAAGTGACTAAGACCTCTCGGTCACCACCCGTTCCTGGGGCGTCCCCCAGGGTGGCAATGTAAGGCCCTAAGACCCCTGGAGAGTCCGACGGAGGAGGCGACGACCCCAAGTCAAACGCAGAGACCGGAACTTGATGCAAAAGCAAGAGGTTCTTTATTACAAGCGCGGCGCAGGGGCTCCCAGGCAGGCAGGCAGCAACCCGAGGGAAGTGCTGGCTGACTGGAGCCCCGAGCAATTGTAGAACAAGAGTTTATAAAGGCAAAAACCACACGCAGGTGGCCTGGAATGTCAGGAAACTGGGTTGTCAGTTAACTCATCTCCTGAGGGGACAGGTCTGTGTTAGCAGTTGAGTCATTCCCTGAGGGGCCAGGGTGGTCTGTCTTGCATAAACCTACCCCAGGGAGAGATAAAACAACTCTGCTGTGACTACACCAGAGCACCAGGGCTTACTGGAAAGGTCAGTTAGCACAGACCGATCCCAGGAAGAGATAAAATAACTCTGCTATGACTAAACTAGGGCCAGGGCTTGTAAGAAAGGTCTGGGGGAGGGAGAGGCTTCTCTCTGGCCTTACAATTGAAGGAGATATTTTCATGGATTTCTTTTCTTCATTTCCAGGTGTGATTACATTGCCTATCTTCTAATGATGGGAAATATGCCAATGGGTAGAGGTGGGATATGTTAAATACACGGGTAGCTCTGAAACAGGAATTTTACTGGTAGGGGAACATAGGCATGTTTAGAGAATTTTTAGTATTGGGTTCCATGGAAATAAACATAGGGCTACAGACTGGGAGAAGGTACATTTCCATAAGACAAGGGAACTGGAAGTAGCCAAAAAAAGGCCTATATTTACAAAATAAAGAAAAAGGAAGAAAGCCCAGAAAGAATAGGAGGACAATGAGGGAGGAGGCCTCAGGAGTCACTATAGTAACCAATTCGAAAGGGAAGATTGACTAATCAGAGGGACTATCAGGACACAGGAACTACAGTCTTTATAAACCATGGAAACAGGAAGTTGGTAGAACCCTTCCCCCTTCCCCACGTGGGAGTTGTCCTCTGGGACTCTTCCCCCTCCCTACGTGGGAGGCTGTATTTGTTCTTTAATAAATCTCCACCTTTGTTATACTTCCTTCTGTGGATTCATTCTTTGACACCAGCCACAAAGAATCCAGGTTCCAGTCCAAAAATTCCGTATCAGCTCTACCAGTATTTAGCATTTATCATCACATTACATAATAGTGCAAATGACAAAGTGCTTAATGAACACTCTATCATAGAGCTGAAATTTGTTTCTTGGGGGGTAAATATGGTAGAATTATTTATATTTTATTTTTTAATATCATTAAATGTTTGCTATAACTCACTTGTAAACTGATGGGCCAGTAAATTTGGCCAGTGCTGGGCGGCCTTTTATTTCATCAGAAACTTTTTATTGAAGAACAGTATGAGTATACGTATACATGTAAGTATACGCATATCTTGATGAATCATCAGAAACAGTAAAGGCCTGTGTAACCAGTTCGCAACTCAAGATACCAAATCACTTTTCTTTAAAAGGAAATATATATATTGAGAGAGAGAGGAAGGGAAAGGGAGAGAGAGAAACATCTATGTGAGAGCCTAACATCGATTAGCTGCCTCCTGTATCCGATCCACCCAGGGATCAAACCCACAACTCTGTCATGTGCCCTGACTAGGAATCACACTGGCAACCTTTCGGTGCATGGGGCAATGCCAAACCCACTACCCACACCAGCCAGGGCTGTAATCACTTTTCTGACTTCTAAAAGCATGGATTGATATGGCCTAGATCTGAGTTTAGAGTAAGGAAAACATACAGTGAAGACTATTTTTGTCTGCCTCCTTTTCTTTACATATTTTGTGAAATTTATCCAAGAAGTTGCTTGTAGTTAAATTTACTTATCTGCATTACTATATAGAATTTTCATTGTATGATTTACCAAACTGCATTTATTTATTGCATTGTTGAACATAGCATAGTCCTCAGTTTTCAGTTGATTACAAATATTTTTATACATATTCTAATACAGAAGCGCTAGTGAATATATGTATTTACTTTTCTTAGGTATATCCCTGGGACTGAAATTGCTAATTCATGGGTTAAACATTTATTTAGCTTTAGTACTTCCACAAAATTTTTCAAAGTGATATTATAAATTTTCACTTTTAGGAAGGAGATTAGAGTTCCAGTTGCTCCCTGTGCTGGTTTGTGCCTTCTAGGGTTTGTTTTCTCGTGTCCATCATTTTGGTGGGTGTGCAGTGGTATTGCGTTGTGTTTTTAGCATTTAGCTATATGAGTAATGAAGCTCAGATTTAATACGGTTTCATATGCTCATGTATGTGTAGTGATCTTTAAAGGTTCTTTCTCTTTCTTATTCATTTGTAAGACTCCTTAAATATTTTGACTCTGAGTTCTTTATTGATTATGTGTATTGTAAATACCTTCTCCGAACCAGTCGCTTTCTTTTTTCATTCTATTAGCAGTGTTTTGTTTTGTTTTTGACAAAGCAAGTTTTTAATTTTAATGCAGTGCAGTTTATCTTTATTTAAGTTGATGTGTTCTACTAAATGATTATGTTAAGCAAAGTTTTCTTACATACCATTGATAGCTATATTATTCTGTTTCCTTCTAAACATATGATTGTTTCATAATCTCAGAATAATCGCCCTATATCGAAGTCCTTATCCTTGATCATTTCTGCTTTGTCCCTGTGACCTGCATATAAACATATTTACAGATTTGGGGGATTAGAGGACATAGGCCTATTTGGGAATGATCATTTTGTCTACCACAATTAATAATTATACATAACGGTAAGTATAACATATATATAGTAAGGTACACATATAAAAGAATATAAATATAAAAAATAATTACCAAGTGAGTTAAAATAGGTGCTTTTAAAAAACAAGAGAGGTGAGAGAGCTACACTTCTGAGCTTGTATAGTAAAAGCCCTTTGGAACTATTTTCCCTTTATGCACAATAAAACGTGTAAGCATTAAATGAGTCCCAAGAATCAGTTTTTATGATTGAAGTGCAGTCCAGTTAAAAATGTCATGAATTTTTATTCACTAAATTGTGTTCCATTGAGACATATAAAATAGCACCTGGTACAAATACTAAGCAAATGTTCGAACCCTTCTCCTCTTTCACAAAGCAACCAGAAATACATGCACAATACTTAACAGGTCAAACTTCAGAATTTTTTAAGGTAAAACACTAACATCTCATTAAAAATTTGCTTAACTTACCATTAATTAGGCTACAAATAAAAATTCAATTATATCTTAAATACAGTATATTAAAAATAGTTCTGGTGAGCAAAATAAGCACAATGGATTAGATATCATTTTCACCTGTACTTTCTCCTGAAAATGAAACAACAAAAAGTATTTAAAAAATTTTAAATTAATGGGAACCAAAAAAAAAAGGAAAAAGTAAATCAAGCAACCAGAGATGTTAACACATATTCTTGAGATAACACAATTAATCAGAATTACAGTAAGTGTCTTGTCAAAAAAATAAAATATAATGCCAAAGTTCCTTATGCAAACAATAGAATAAATCAGTAAGAGTAGTGGTGCCACTTTATCTTAGGAAGATGTAGGGAGGGGTCAGTTGCCTGAGAAGTCAAATGTGAGGGGTGAGGCTGAAAAAGATTATTTGGGCATGTAAACTCACAAATCCTCCCCCATCCAGTAAGGATAAAGTCTACCTCCCACACACCCACCAGGAGAATGCATGTTCCCTCTATAAAAATAAACCAGGGTTTATTGCCCACCAAGACACAAAGCAACAGAGATAATGACAGAGAGGAATTACACCAGAACAGGTATTAAAAATCAGCAAATATCTGCAATAATAAAAGCATAATATGCAAATCAACTGGATGCCAAACAGCAGAACTACCATCTGGACGACCTCCAGGATGACCTTCTGGAGGAAGCTGGGGCTATGAGGGCCCAGGCAGCCAGGGCTGCAAAGGCCTTCTCTTGCATGAATTTCGTGCACCAGGCCTCTAGTTTTCTATAAAGAGCCAGAGAGCTCATATATCAGACTTTTCAGTTTATATAGGTTATATTGCAACAAGTTAACCATGCATTTGTAGCATGAGATCATAGACAATATGTAAATAAATGGGTGTCACTGTGTCTTAATAAAATTTTATTGATAGAAGGCTAGATTTGGTCCACAGACAGTAGTTAACTGACCTTTGGATTAAAGTTTAGACATTTAAGAGTAAGATCTTTCCCAACATGGTAACCAAATGTACATTAACCCGACATAGAGACATGGACTATCCAAGGGAGAAGAACAGCTTATTCTACTGCTTGGGAGACCCAAACCATTCCATCGCCACCTGATCAATCTAAAGTGAATCCCTGCCATGAAAACATACACATAGGCCTCCATAAGCTTTCTAGTATTTCACTCAAGTATTGATGGAAAGAAAAAGCTCATCAGATATTTGAGAAATATCTAATATGAGAGACAAAAAAAATAAGAAAAATTAATTTTGAGGTGAAAAGAAAAAAGTTGCAACAGTTTTAAGCTATATTGTTATTAAATATTATTGATATTTGCATTATTAATATCCTCTGAAATGGAAATGAAAAAACACATTTATGAAACAAAAAGAAGATATACACGTGGTGTCATTCATCCTTCTAATCAACAAATATTGATTGATATCTACCATAGCATAGGTGCTTGTGATACAAAGATAAATAAAAGTAAACAAAAATCCAAAAATTGCCTTCATAGAGCTTCTATTGTAATAACAGGAGAGGGTATCTAAAAATATTATAATAAATATGACAATGGAAGGTAATAAGTGCTATGAAGAAATTATGGACCAGGTTAAGTCAAATCAGGAGTTCTCAGAGTTGCAGTCTTAAATAACATGGTCAAGGTAGTGAGGAGACACTGCTGAGGTAAGGTCTGAGCGTTGGCTGTTTGGTTTGCTGTTAACCACTGGGGAGTAAACATTTTGGATATCTTTGAAGACTGATATATGTGGGGTGTTGGGAGGAGAGGGAAACCAGTGCAATTTCTTTTTAAAGAAAATATTTTTATTGATTTCAGAGAGGAAGGAAGGGGGGAAGGAGAGAGAGAGAGAAAGAGAGAGTTGATTTCAGAGAGTAAGGGAGAGGGAGAGAGAGATAGAAACATCAATGATGAGAGAGAATCATTGATTGGCTGCCTCCTGTACACCCCACACTCGGGATGAAGCCGGAAACCTGGGCATGTGCCCCTGACTGGGAATTGAACCATGAACTCCTGGTTGACCATATAGGTCAATGCTCGACCACTGAGCCATGCAAACTGAGCCCAGTATCATTTCTAAAACCAAGACTATGTCTGAAGTCCTTGAAGACTAGCCATGAGGTCAATGTGGCTGAAGTGCAGTGAGAATAGATAGCAGTGCAGAGGAAACAGCGGGCCAGACAAGATGGAATCCTGTAGATCAGCAGTTCTCACAGTGGGATCCACAGACCCTCTGAGTCCCCAAAAGCCTTCATAAGGGTCTGTGAGACCAATAACATTCTCACAATGATATATTTTTGCCATTTTCAGTTTTTTTTAATATATTTTATTGATTTTTTACAGAGAGGAAGGGAGAGAGATAGAGAGTTAGAAACATCGATGAGAGAGAGACATCGATCAGCTGCCCCCTGCACATCTCCCACTGGGGATGTGCCCGCAACCCAGGTACATGCCCTTGACCGGAATCGAACCTGGGACCGTTCAGTCCGCAGGCCGACGCTCTATCCACTGAGCCAAACCGGTTTCGGCGCCATTTTCAGTTTTGATATTGACAGTAGTGGTGCAAAGTGATGATAACCTTCCTGGTGTCTTAGCACAATAGAGTTTGGTGCACTGCCTGGATTAATGGTGATTGCATTCTTTCCTGCCACACACTAGCAGTAGGGAAAAAATGCTAGTTTTACTTAAGGCCATCTTGATGAAGCTGTACAATTATTAATTTGATTCAATTTCAATCCTTTTCATAGAACTGTTTTTTCAGAGATCTTTTTCATGTTGTGCGTGACAGAACGGAAAATACACATAGAACACTTGAAAGAATTTTGAGTTCTGAGCTGAACCAGCCGCTTTCATCATGAAATGCCATTTCATGGAAAAGAGCAACCGACAGATAAACTATGTTTATTCAGACATCGGGGAAGATAATTTGTAAAAAAATAAGCCTGTAATTTCAAAAAAGCAGCAGACAGTATTTGATATTAATAGTAAAATATGGGTTTCCAAGAAAACATTTGCATTGTTTAGAACTTGTATCAGCTACCATGAGCATGAATGTTTCCTAATACTTGGAGATTTTTTATATCAGTAATCATATTAATGAGTGTGATGTTTTGATAACGTATGATGTAATTTGTGAACATTCTGCAAGATATGCATAAAAAGTGAACCATTATTTAATACTGCATGATGTCAAAAAGTCCTACATTCAAAATTAAAGCAAAATGAATTAATTTTGATGTGACGAAGCACCAGTTTTCATTGACCTGGTTGCATGCAGATCCACACCATAACTCGCCTTTAAGTAACCACCACTCGACAGGCTTTGATGTAGTATTAAAGACAAATATGCACAAGTAACAAATATTGTAATATCCCTCCCTTTTCCATGGGATGATATCTGTCTGAACCATATTTTCTTCATGTATCTAAGAAGTATACTTAAGAAGTTTGTTATTTCTATTTCAAGTAAATTAATAAATATCTTAAAATTTTTAATTTTAATTTTAATTTTTATTTTTAATCATGTATCTCTTCAGGACAAAATAGACACTATTGAGTGACTATTACATCCTATGGAGAACTTCAATTTTAGGTCACAGCATTAAGAAAAATTTTCAGTTTTTAATCTAGTATAGTGATACTCTGAGATTTGACACAAATACACAAAAACTCTTTAGGATTCTCCGGGATTATTAATAATAAAGGTGCCCTATGCTCAATATGTTCTCTATCCTCTTATAACCTGTGTAATCTTTCTTATGGTTTATTTACTCCTCCATTGACCAAGAGTCACTCTGTGCTAATCAATAATTGCTTTATATGAAGGAATTTCTTACCCATCAGCCAGTTCAGAAATTGGCGATATGTACTGTAATAGGTAACGCAACTTTTTTTCAGATACCAGCAGACAAAACACTTGCTGGTATAGAGAGAAAAGTCTTCAAAACCATCCTGAGGACTATATTTGAAACCCTGAAGCCAATCATTAATACAATTGAGATTTGTATCTCTTACTAACACCTGCATCTTGAACATCACTAGCAAGAAAGATGTGAGCATTTCATGTTGCCAAGGAATCATGTATATAGATTTGGACAGGGTTTAGAAGACAACTGGAAGTGAACAATATTTTAGATTTTATACTTTCAACATATGGTAATAGTGGTAGTTCTTGTTTAAATTTACAACAAATGGAGCTCCTGGGTTTTATTTATTTATCTCTGTTTTCCACTGTAATCAGGACCCATTCTTACCACAGAGAAGTCAGTTGTTCCTTCCCTTTGTATAGCACATGTTTCAAAAAATGGGCATCTGATGGACACTAACGTGAGATGGTTTATTAGTCAGAGTACTCCATCAGCTTTTAGGAGAATGTTTTGCTAATTGTACAAGCTTGAGTTAGAAGGGCTTCTTCTGAATTTGCAAGACATCTGTCACTACTCCCATCTTTGCACTTAGCATAGCATACAGTATTTTCTAAGAAACTGGTCTGTATCCCTATTTGACTGTAACTTCTATAAAGGCAAAGGCCATGTCTGTCTTGTTTATCATTGTATCTCTCTCTCCAGTCCTTAACTACCCTGGGAACCTGTGTTTAGCATAGCATAGGGGATTTCAATATCTGTTTTTCTTTTTAAGACCCCTACATCTCAATGACACGATAGCACTCATTGCCTCAAGATGAAAGAAGAAAAAAAGGCCTCATTCAGCACTGATTTACAAACTTACATATTTGAAATGATTGTAAAACAATAATGTGCAATACAATGTGAATCTAAAGAGCTAGGCAACCGAGAGGGAAGAATATTTTGTTTTGAATGGACTTCTAAATATCAGGATGTCCTTATTATGAGCTGAACTTGGAAACTCAAGAGCTACAGTTCATATCCAGAAACTACTGTATCAGAAATAATGCAGCAATTGAAGTAAAGCCAAAACCCAGGCCTGGGGTGGGAACTGGAAAGGGGGTGACATCTGTTGGAGTCAACTGTTAGGTTTGGGATCTAACAGGCTAGGAAGTGTTTGGGCTGCCAATCATCTGGACACTGAAAATGATTACATCAATGCAGATGTATTCTCCTGCCACCGGGGAGGAGAAGTGGCCATGTGCTCTGTCTAGTCAACGAGAGCCTGCGACAGACTCCCTGCGTCTCATATCTCCCTCGCCTTAGATGGCACATGGATAGCATCCAAAAACTTTCAGGATCCAAGTCTCTGAGAAAAACATACACTAACCCAGCTGGCGTGAAACTGTTTGGGGGATTATAGATTCCATGGCCAGAGCCACAAAAACCACCAGGAGCCTGTTTGGGGGCATCGTCATCCAGAGGGATAACTGTGTTATTTCCAGAAGAGTCGCCAGGCTTTGCCTGTTTCCTAAGATCAGGGAGGGGGGAATGCACTAGCCAGTGCTGTTCACACTGAAGATAAAAGTCAATTCCCAATACCAAGTAGAAAAACTAGGCCTTACCAGAGGCTAATGAGAACAGAAGAAAGTCCTCCAGCCACAAGCAGCCTCGAGTCCAGGACGATAATGAGTGGCATACTGGAGTGGGCTCAAGCCAGCTCATTGGAGCCAAGTGTGGCTATCGCTTCCCATCCCTGATTCAACGCTATCCGATTGGAAGCTCAACACTGGCTACCTTGAGAGCTTTTATACCAGGAACTTGGAAACCCTACAGATGGGGGCCTTTCCCCCACTCCTGACCAGGGAGCTTGTTTCTAAATATTTATCAGCACATCGCAGATGGTGTGTCATCCTACTGTGTATTTAGATTACCCTGGGAAGAAAGAAAGTAGAGTGAGTATAAATTAGACAATATCTTTCATTGAGATGCATGAGTTTCCAACTCTGCAAAAACGGTTCCTAAAAGTTCAGTACATCTTAACTATAAAGAAAAGTAAGAACTTTTTTAAAAAACATTTCTATTGGTTAATTTAGACTATAAAATCATGAAAATAATACCTATTCGGTGAACATTTAGGGTAGCACTATGATATTTATTCATTCAACTATCAGACCTGGGAAAAGATGATACTCCATTGCTATTTAAGGAATCCGTAGTGACTTATGTCTCCGTTTTGCCTGCCGAGAAAGAGTTCTGCATTGGGGACACTTTTGTTTGAAACATGCCACATTAGCCATCCAGATGGTGACATGCAGCCTCCCTAACGGTGAATGCGGGGCTTCTTGCCCATTGTACTGAAGTACTGTGCTTCCAGAGAGATCTGTGTTGTCAATGCCTTCAGCAAGATCTTTCAAAATCCCGTTTGCAGACCGGTGCCAAAGCGGCTTACATATTGGCATCAATTACCAGCCTGTCATAGTGGTTTCTAGGGAAAAGCAACACCAAAGCTGTTGATAAAGTCTGGAGTTTCCTAGATAGTAATTTCGCACTGGTATCTGCCATGTGTATCTGTCAGAACAACTTGAATTAGTGTTAGGAAGCTGGGCAGGGGGACTGCCTTAGATGTGTACAGGCCAGCCCACCTCAAAAACGCTTTCCGCTTACCAATTCATCATTTCTCCAAAAGGATTTTGTTTGTTTGTTTTACCCCGTCTAAGGATTGCTTTAAGTTCTATATTCAAAAGATGAAAATAATTTCCATCAAACTGTTATCTTAGTATTCACAAGTCTGCATTTATTTTCTGTGATGAATTAATTAATAATTGCTCCTCCCTCCCCAGCCTGGAAAATCAGTGGGAATGGAATCTTTCTAACTTTTGCTTACCTATGGTTTTATGTCACCAGGATACTGTGTGACTCATAGTGAATGTCAATTTATGCTTGTGGAATAAATACATAAAGACTTGTAAAAGGGTTTGCAACAAAAGTAACATTTTATATATTCCAAAGAAATCATATAATTCAATAAGAAGACTCAAACAGCTAGTAGGAAAATACAGTTCAAGTTGGTACTCATGGAAAAAAATAAAAATGAGAAACATTTTTTAAGTTTAGCATTGTATTTACTCAACAAATTTAAACTTAAACTAGGCTTTCAATAATAGAAGTCAAAAATTTAAATACTACAAAGTGGTAGAACGTTTTGATGAGCAGGTATTAAAATTCTCACCTGGAAGGAATAGAACTATTATGTACATTTTCTTATAGATAATTGGTGGAAATCAATAAAAACATATACTTTACCCAATGTTTCCATTTTGTTAGGCATTGTCTTCAGGAAATATGTACAAAGATGTATAAAGCAGGATATTCATTAAAACATTACTTATAGCCCTAACCAGTTTGGCTCAGTGGATAGAGCATTGGCCTGAGGACTGAAGGGTTCCAGATTCGAATTCTGATCAGGGCACATGCCTGAGTTGCAGGCTTGATCCCCAGTAGGGGACATGCGGAGGCAGCCAATCAATGATTCTCTCTCATCATTGATGTTTCTATCTCTCTCTCCCTCTCCATTCCTGTCTGAACTCAATGAAATACACACACACACAGTATGTATAATGCTGGAAGTAATTTAAACATTTAAAAATGTGGGGTTAGCATAATAATTTATAGTTATGAAAAGTACTAGACACCAATAAAATGATGTAATACATTTCAGTTGATTGACAACTATGCGATGGCAATATATTCAAGTGAAATTGGGTGATGAGGAGCGTTGGATGTTTTGTATGTCACATTCCAGAAGGATGTGCACTAAAGTGTTTATAGTGCTTATCTTTGATGTTAGGAGTCTTCAGGTAATTTCAACTTTTTTTTTTACTTTTTGAACTTCTACATTTTCGACTGTCTTCTACTTTGAAAATGCATTACTTGAATAAATTATTAAGAAGAGGATTAAAAGAAATGGTGGTAAAACATGAAAAGTCTCTGTAGCTCATGGAAAATGGCTTATAGGTAAATGTTTCAAAAGAGAAGATTTGGGTTTGAATGTAGAAACAGAATTGAGACAGAATGTTATGGATAGGAGCTTAATACCTGCTTCTGAATCAAGGCTGTTATATTAACTTTTATCTACTGATGTAACAGGAACACCCTCCTACTGTATTCTCAAGAAAGAGACATGGTTAGTTGGTCAAATGTTAAGGCTAAGATTAAAGTACTGATGTCATTTTTTTTTACTTTAAATAATAGCCCCTCCCCCTCCTGCCCCACCAACCCAACCCCCAGGTGGTAAGCAGGAGCAAATGGTTTTTGCTTTCTACGGGTCTGTCTCCCACCCACCCACCTTTTTTTTTTTTTTTTTAAACTACCAGGGTAGAAACATGTTAAGTTCATGTAAATGGAGAACACCCACTGTGGAAAACATTTATTTTGTCTTCAAAAGGAACATTAAAGCCTCTGTCACTTCATAGCAAATTAAAAGAGCAAATGTGCAGTCCTTATCTATCTGGGTTGTAAAAGTGACAATTAGGAAAGTTTAAGTGTTGCTATTGTTTTTGTGGCACAGTGGTTACCTGTGACCAGTCACAGCTCATTCTCACCAGGATCAAGTCCATTCCAGGGCTTTGACTTCTGGCTGGCTATCAGATGAAATATATCAATTCTTGCTTCATTAAATCGGCTTCCAGGAAATGTTCATGGAAGGATGGTCAAGCGATCTTTTATCTCAGGCAAATATCTGTGACTCCCCATTA
Source organism: Myotis davidii (assembly GCF_000327345.1). NCBI lineage: Eukaryota > Metazoa > Chordata > Mammalia > Chiroptera > Vespertilionidae > Myotis > Myotis davidii. The sequence continues at coordinate 1,877,675 of NW_006287829.1, read as the reverse complement.
GCACACTCCTAGATAGAATTTGGCTGCCACTTTTTAATATACAATTCTTCTCTGCTTTCAACATTTAAGAAAATGCGCACCCAGCTTGTATCTGTCTACAATACTTTTAGTCATGGTTGTCCATCAGAGCTTATAAGCTCCAAAAATGTTTATTCTTTTTTTTAATTCCCTATGCACAACAACTAAGAAAAGATAACAGCCCCGCTGGTGTGGCTCAATGTATTGAGCATCTTCCCATGGACCTGGGTTCGATTGCAGGCCTGATCCCAGTAGGCGGCATGCGGGAGGTAGCTGATTGATGTTTCTCTCTCATCAATGTTTCTATCTCTCTCTCCCTTTATCTCTTTTTAAAAAATCAATAAAAATATTTTTTTAAAAAAAGAAAGAAGATAGTAATAACTTTGGAATGTAACATTGGTTTTAATGATATAAAGTATCAAGAGTGAGGTTCCCCAACTTGGACCCATTGGCATTTGGGGCCGTCAATATTTTTGCTGTAAAAGATTGCTTTGTGTATTGTGGGACGTATTGTGGCACTCCTGACAACTGTACTCTGCCCACTAGATTGTTTTATTGTTTTTTATTAGATTACAGTAGCACCCACCACTCTTGTGACAACCAACATTGTCTCTAAACATTGCCCTATGTCCCCTTAGGGGCAATATGTCCTCAGGTGTAAACCATTCAACTAGAAAAATTAAAGAGAACTTTACCCACAATAATTAGTATACTGTGCATTTAAAAATATTTTTATCATATCACTCACAAATAAGTTTGTGCCACAATTAAAGCAAATTATTTTGTTTAAAGATATATATTCATGCCCTAGACAGTTTTGCTCAGTGGATAAAGCATGGCCCTGTGGACCAAAGGTCCCTGGGTTCTATTCTGGTCAAGAGCATGTACCACGATTGCAGGCTCCTCGCTGCCCTCTATCCTGGTCAGGACTCCTGCAGGAGGCAACCAATTGATGTGTTTCTCCCACATAGATATTTCTCTCTGTCCTTCACTCTCTCTTTCACTCTCTCTAAAAATCAATGGAAAATATCATTGGGTGAGGATTACAAAAACAAAACACAAAACTATATGTTCATAATCAGGAATCAACTTATAAAATCTTTGTGTAGATCCCAATCATAAAAGGTTGATTTTCTAACTAAGAACATGGCTTCCCTAGCTGGTTTTGCTCAGTGGATAGAATCAGCCTGCAGACTGAACAGTCCGAGGTTTGATTCCAGTCAAGGGCACATGCCCAGGTTGTGAGCTCAATCCCCAGTCTGGGGCAGGAGGCAGCTGATCAATGATTCTCTTTCATCATTGATGTTTCTCTCTCTTCTCCCTTCCTCTCTCTGAAATAAATAAAAATATTTTTTTTTAAATATTTTTTTTTTAAAAAAAGAAGAACATAGCTAAGAGCAAGGGAAGAAAACTGGTAGTGTCAGTTTTAAGCAAGTCCCTTGGTCACAAATCTCATTGTTTGTCCTTACCCATGATATGCTGCTGTGGTACAGAATCTGCCCCAGGCATCTATGCCAGGAGATGGGCTGCCTGAGGGGCGAGTCTCAGCCAAATCAGGAGCCTCCTGTGCACTGCATTCTCCATGGAGTTTTCATTTACTCTCAACACAAATGGAAAAAAAATTCATTTCACATCTGAAAGGAATCTTGCAGAATTCAGAATGAAAACACTTACCGTTTAACAACTATTAGAGGCATTCTAAGCATTGCATTTATGCTGATAGAAAGAAGACAAGACAGATGTCAGAGTAAGAAATATTTGGGTTAAATCTTCTGAGCACTTGGTAGTTGTGTAACACCAGGACAGATTTTTGTTTGTTTTGTTTTTTACCCTTCCAACTTTTATTTTTTTATTAGTAAAACTAGAGGCTAGTGCATGAAATTCGTGCGGGGGGCGGGGGGCAGTCCTTTAGCCCTGCTTGCACCCTCTCACAATCTGGGAAACTTGCCTGCTAGCCTTCCTGATTGCCCCTAATCACTCTGCCTTCCTGATTGCCTTAACTGCTCACCTGCCCACATGATCACCCCTAACCACCTCTGCCTTGGTCCCACCACCACAGTTTCATCCGGTAGGATGTTTGGATTGATGTCCAGAAGGTCCTTTGGCTATCTGGTCTAATTAGCATATTACACTTTTATTATTATAGATAGCTGCCTTGCTCCAAGCTGTAAGGCCCTGCTTGTCATAGAGGTAGAAAAGTTTTAATTTTTACTCTTGATTATGGCAATTAACTAACACAGATGGCCACCAAAAAGGTGACTTACCAAAGGGTGTATAGCAAACAGTGCTGGTAAGTCCTCTTCTGCAAAAATGTGCATGTTGTGCATTGTATCTGCCTGGCTACGTAAAAGAGTGAAGTTTCTGTCTGTCTTTGCAATCATATGAGCAAATTGTCTGAAACCCCAGCCCAGTCTGGTTTGGTACTGACAGAATAATAGAGGTCTTTTTTGTTTCTTTGCTCCATTGGTGGATATTTCCTGGAAGTTGTAGGATATATTCCTTTTAATTTTCCCTCGACACTCCGACTTTACTTATATGTCTCTCACCTTTGCTTTCCCTCCATCCCCCACAGCAACAGGAACTTGCTCCAGGCTCACTTTGCTCAAGTGTCTAGAAGATCACGCAATGCGTCTGCCACCAGAACTACGATTCCCAGCATTCCTGGTGCTCCCAGTGCTCTGGGCTTCTGCTTCCAGTCCAGGGGCTACAGAAACCAAAAGGACTGGGAACTCCAGCCGCCTTCTGTCTGCTGGGCTTCTGCCCACTGGGCTTCTGTCTGCTGGGCTGGGGGTGTACCCCAAGACATGCAGCGGCAGCTCGAAGCATGACCCCAGCCCAACAGCCCCATGGTGTGTCCGCAGCCCTCCCTCCCTCTGTGGCCGAGGCACGGGACGCTATGGGCACAGCCATCTTTGTCACAGAGTGACAGTTAATTTGCATATTACTCTTTTATTAGATTAGATAGGCAAGATCATAATTGATAGGATTATTGCAAGAACTAATTTTTTGTTTGGAGACTAAAATATGATACACATTTTATGAATGAGAAAGTAATCGTAGGTGATGATTACTCAAGGAAAAGATGGTACAAGACAAATTCAGTTAAATTTGGAGCTACAATAATGAAAAACTATTGTTCATGTACATGTGTAACAAAACTATTTTTTCTAATTTCACTCCCTTGCCTCCAAGAACCAGCCTTGATATTTCAACTTCGTCCTCTTCCTGCTATGTTCCTTTTCACTTTCACTGTTTTTAGCCAATGGAAGAGCCACAAGTGTTAGGGTCAAACAGACCAATACTTCAATTTTAATTTTGTCAATGGCAGGACGTTCAACCTTGGAAAATTACAGAAGCAGTCTGAATCTCAATGTCTTTGTTTGTAAAATAGAAATAATAATAGCAGATCATCAATTAATGCAAATATTTCTGTTTACTAGGTTAAAACTTATATAAATTAAGTTCTTTCAAAATAAATTGGGCCATAAGCTTATTAGACTATCATACAGGTTAAAGAGTTATACTGTTCTAGCACAATTCTGTGTAAAATCTTTCAATGTTAGCCAGTAAATCTATCCTCAGACCTTAACTCTCTCCTTATTTCCAGTCACTTGTAGAAAAATCACCCACAGATAGCTATCCATTTTTCTTATTGTCAAATTTAACATGTCCAAAATTAGCTCCTCAAATGACCTTTCATTTTTCCCTTCCTTCCAAAGTTTCTCATTTCTCTCCATGCCAGTGTCTTTTTTCCACTTTCTTATGTGAGATTATCAGCCATTTTTATTCTTCCTTCTCTACATACTGTATCTCATGTCTCCAATATTGTCACTTTTTTCCTCTAAAACTCATGCCTCTAATTTTGTCTTCATGTTATTTCATTGCCATTTCTGTCCAGATCCACATCAGCTCATTCCCCTTCTCTTTATATTTAACATGAAACTTAATTAATGAAACAATGATATACAAAAATAAATCAATATGAAGAATACATATAACATGTTCTGAGAGTTGGAAATCTAATTACAAGCAATAGCTTAAAATAGCAAAACAGTTTTAAAACTGACACGTTCCCTTTTATATTAATTTACATCATTTTAAATTGATTTGGCTTGATCAGATGAAGGAATAATCTTTTTAGTATTCTGTACTCAGTTCTTTATAAGCTTGGTTTCTTTTATTAGTCTATGCACTTGGTAACTATTGAGCTATCTTCCCTGAAGCTTTTGTCTACCTTGGCTCATGGCATCTTCTTCATGTTTTCCTGGGATAGTGACTTTTAACATTTGTATTTTTCATGCTCTTCAAACATGGAAGGTTTAAGTTTCCATCCTTGGCTTTTTAATCTCTCTCTCTCTCTCTCTTCGCAGGGGACCCACATCTCCCTCTGATCGCTTGCTCCCCCCCCCCCCCCCCCCCCGCCGCTCTCTCTCCCTATTATCTTTCTAAGAATCTCTACTGACCCCATTATATCAACTACTGTATTTATGGGTATGAATCCTTGGATGTGGAAAGTCTATTTAGTCTGTTCTAATCTTGTTATCCTGCTGCATAACACTTTTGAGCACACAGAATTTTTTCTCAAGTTTTTCTTTTGACAGATATGCAGACATTTTAAAATCAGATGTAAAACTTTTAAGATACTTTATAATGGCTTTAGTAAAGATTCATTCAGCACAGGCTTACCATTTAGGCATTTTAATATATAACTTTATATTTGTATAGACAGGTAGATTTTCTTAAATTTATACCTAAAACATTTTTTTGTCACAACACTTCATAGGTGGAGAAAATATTTTGATTTCCATTTTATAAATTAAGAGGCTATGAAAATCTTTAGGAAATTTGTCTAGTTTTTTTGAATTGCATGATAATGAGTTTTTCCCTATTTTTATCCTGCTTTTTTTTATTCTGAAATAAACTATTCAAATTAATTATCATTCTATAGGGTTTTTTTGTCATTATTGATAAAAGTGTATTTTTAAATAACCCAATTAAAAATACCTACTTCTGTAAGAAAGTTTAGAGGATATTACCTGCATAAGGTCACAATGCAATAAGTTTTAATCACCTGTAATTATTTTTATTCTCCCTCTTTCCCCGCTACTTCATATATTCCTTAACAACAGGCACAAGATTTTGAAAATATTTTTGATTTCTCACTTGATTTGTACAATACTCTTTGCTTAACTAATTGGCATGGATTGAATGTTGTTTCCCCAAAATGCATATGTTAAGGCTCTAATCCTATGTGAAACAGGTCCTGTGACAAGGTGATGAAGGTCAAATGAGGTTATAGAATGGGGCTCATATCTGATAAGTGGTACCCAATAAGAAGAGACACGGGCTCTCTCACTCTTCCATGTGGGGACACAGTGAGAAGGCAGTGAAACCTTAGCCAACAAGGAGAAGAGCTTTCACTAGAAAGCAAATCCCCTAGTACCTTCGTGTTGGACTTCCTGGTCTCTGGAACTATGGGAAAATTTATTTGTATTTCCTACACTATTCACTCTGCGGTGTTCTGTTACGGCAGCCAAGAAGACTAAGATTATCAACAAGCTAATGGTTTTCATTTTGATTTTAAAAATTAACTACGATTAATGTGGGATGAGAAAGAGATTGTAGGGTCAACAAAATACCCTTTCTTATGTTTCTAAAGTGTATACCAGAGTTGAACTGGTAGCTTAAATTAAATACTATTCTGTAGTTACATTTTTTAAGTGTGTTTTTGCTCACTGGATCAATGAAAAGTATCATAAACGTGAAGATCATGCAGATAACCATATTTTTCTAGCTTTGCTTTAGAAAAGTAATATAAAAAAAGCAAACTTACGAATTTGGGAAGTCACTAAATCTAATAGTTTCCAAGGTCTGATGTAAAAATTACCACAAACATGGTGGTTTCAAACAAGAGCAATGTATTCTCAGATAGTTCTGGAAGTTGGAAGTCCAAAATTAAGGTTTCTGCACAACTGTACTCCCTCTGAAATGTCCAACAGATAATCCATTTTTGCCTCTTCCAGCTTCTGGTGGATGTAGGCTTTCCTTGGCTTGTGGCGGCATCACTCCCATTTCTGCTGTTTTCATGTGGCCTTCTTCTCTCTAAGTGCCACTATGCTGGGTATCTCTTAAAAGGGCACCTGTCATTGGCTTTAGGGCCCACTGAGACAATTCTGTTTTCTTGGTGTATATACAATAGTACTATTATAAAACAAAGCTGGAAAAATATGTACAAGGAGACTTGCAAAACCACTGACTCCCTGCCGTAGACCAATTCCAGCATGTCATAATTTCAAGAGTTTCATCAAAAGGTTGATGAAACTTGGGGACTCAACAGGGTTGAGTCACACATGTAGTCACCTGTTGGGAATGGCTAAAGGCATTTCCCCAAACCTGAATAGGAAACTGATTGTGGCTGCCACACAGTTAAAGGGCATTTTAATCTACATGTTATTGCCTCCTACTGGCCAAACACCTAAACAGCCGTAGGCTATTCCCCAAACTGACAATGCTTCTGTACCCTTTAAAACCTTACCCTTTGAAGTGTATTATCTCCACCTTGCCTTAGGACAAATTGTGTTCACAAAAGCAAGGGTCCTAGATAAGGAGGGAGTCTTCAGTTCCTTTAGCTGAAGGTCCTCTGACCCCCAATGCCTTTCAAAATTATAATTCATCTCCAGACTCTTTAATAGACTCTGGATTTCTATGTCATCTGCGCACAGCCTTTTCCAGATTCCTGAACCCTTCTTGATGCTGGGACAAGAACCCCGGCACTCCCCATTTCAAGTCTATTTAATTTTGGTTAAAATTCTGTTCAAAAGGTAGAAAAATAAGTTAAAATAAGTAGTCATAACTATAACTTTCAGTCAGCATAAAACTTTTGTTATATATCAGTGCATGTATAAGACGTGAAAATAGGAATCCCATGGTAGATATGAAAAGACAATTTAAAAACACTAAAATAAGAAAACAATTTGATGAACACTTTTAGCACATTTAAGAACTGGTTTCTCTTGATGTTTTTACTGCTGTTCTCACCCTACTTCTTTCTTTTATCATCATGAATAGGGCTCCACCTTCTGAAAACTCTGCCTGATTGAGGATTGCTATATAGGCAGGAAGGTCAGTAATGGATATGTTCACACGTTAGCCAGAAAGAACAAAAAAGAATCTTCAAAGTTTGCAATAAACAGAGCAATCTTTGGGGATCAAAACAGTCTCTTAGATTCGATGCCAGATGTCTTTCCCAATCTTAGCGTCACAACTTCCCCAGTCACATCAGCTACTTACTCTGAGCAGGGAGTCACCGTCCCTGCTGTCAGAGAGTCCAGGAACAAAAGCCACAGCTGCTGCCGGCATATATTGTATCTGCCAATTTCACAAAATGAAAATGAGGGTGATATGCCGTGTCCACAGGGTATTAAGTTAGATTTTTCTCTCTCGACTCCTTTCTCAGCTGTTTTGTGTGTTTTTTTGTCTGAATACCTTGCATTCCTTTTTCTCCCTCAGTATATATTTTTTTTCTGAGCCCTTGTGCTCTCTTGTCACTCAGTTAGGTATACCAGAATCAGAATGAAAGAGTCCAAAATCAACAGCTTTGATATTACAGCAGACAAGGAAGCTCTGGAAATAGCATCAGTAAAGTGCCCTGTTCCCTATTGCATGAAATGTGCAATATCAGTACATGGGATGAGCTGCTTCCATTTGTTATATTGTGAAGTAGAAATTGGTTGGGACACCGGGGTAGGATGGAAGCAAGAGGCATTGTACTTCTTCTGAACTCATTATTGAAATGTGTTATTTACTTACACTATGTGATGGGGTTTAGGCCTGGACCTTTCGGTTTAATTTGGAGTTAAGGCTCACTGTACTGAAATTTGAAAATCCAGACTTGATTTCAGTCCCCAGGAACTCAGTTAAATAATATAAGCTTATCTTATAAAGGCAGAGTTGTTTGTGCTTATTAGGTAGTATCTTCAATATACATATCTAAAATAAGCTGTTTAGTATATGGTATGGAAATTACATATTTTTAAAAATTAAAAAGCATTTGTATTCACACTAATAATACAAGTTAATGATCAATGAGTGCTTTAATATTTTGTTGTATTTTTTTCAAATACAAATATTTCTTCTGAAAAGCAAAATAACCCATGCATAGGAGAGAAGAACCTAGTCTTCTTACCTTTCCAAAGCACACCCGGTGAAGTCACTTAAAACACATATATAAGGATGTCACCTTAACATCCATCTCTGGGAATGGTGGAATTATGATACTCCTACTGTGAAAAGCCTCAAAAATCTTTTAAAACAATGAGTTAGGATTTAGATTTTGAAAAAGGAAAAACTTCTAATGCAGAATTCTTTTAAAAGATGACTGTAAGGAAAAATAAACCTAGGATACGTTTAATAGAGGATCTTTCATTTTTTGTCAAGGCAATATGATCTCCAGTGGATGATTAAGTAAATTTCAGGTTGTTGACGAGAATAATGAAACAACATAAAATGTGCTCTTGGGTTACATATTACAAATTCCATTACTAACAATAAAACACATTAATTATTACATATGTTGCAATTCTATTGAGAAAAAAGTAAATAATATCTTCATTTGTACACAGCTCATTCCATTTCCACGTATTTCTTGGCATTTCTTGAATGTTTTGTTTTATAGATTACCCACCACCTTATCCAGAGGGGATACATTCCAAGACCCCCAGTGGATGCCTGAAATCACATTAGTATCCAACCCTACATATAGTACATTTTTCACCTATGAAAACATAATAAAGCTCGCTTTATAAATTGAGCACAGAAAAAGGTTAACAACATTAACTAATGATAAAATAGAATGAATATAATAATATACCGTAAAAAAGTTGTGTGAATGTGATCTCTGTGTCTCAAAATATATTGTTGTCCTGTACTCACTTTTCTTCTTTTTGTGATGTGAGATGATTCAATGCCTACACAATGAGATGAATGACATAGGCATCGCTATATATGACTTTCTGAGGATACTTCAGAAGGAGGGTCATCTGCTTCTGGGTTATCTAGCCATGAAAATGTTGATGGGTGGATGTCAGGAAAAGGAAAACTCAGTTGTTGGGGAAATTTAATATTTTTGGACTGCAGTTGGCTCTGGGTAACTGAAACCTCAGAAAGCAAAACCAGGACAAGGGAGGGACGACTGCATTTGTGCTCACACCACGGGAGCCATTCCAGCAAACCAGCTTGGTCAGTCATGGCCTGTGGATTCCCAGGTTGCCATAGCTCTGCTGTTCACTGGAAATTGCACATTCATATATCAAAGCCGTTTCTCTTCTCTTACCCTATTCCCCTAAGAGCTCTAAAAACTGATTCTGAGTTCATGTACTAACTGCATTCCTGGACCTCATTCCAGTTAAACCTGTCTGGCTGCTTGAAGCTAAATTTTATTGTATGTTATGTTGATAAAAACTGCTCAAGAGTTTACATGATAACTCTAGTCAACCGTCTTTGATTCAAATGAAGCAGAACAGACATCGATGGTATAGCCAAGCAGTGGAGTAAATGTATCTTGTCATTAAACATGGCATGTGGAGTCAAGTCCACTTATTAGCTGTGTGACCCTGGAACAGTTATTTACCATTTTGTGCTCAGTAGCCTCTATTGATATTAATGGTCTCAACCAGGGCAATGCAGCCCACCCCTTCCTCCATAGTACCTTTAGCAATATCAGAACTCATTTTATATGTGGGTGTTACTTTCCTCCAACAGTACAAGTCAGCTAGGCTGCTGGACCATCCTACAGTGAGCAAGACAGCCCCACACAACAAATATCCATCCCCTAATGTCAACAGAGTCAAGGATCATAAACTCTGACTTATATTGTGATGGCCAACAGAATACCTTCTCTACGTACAGCTCTACAAGATGAAAAAGAAGACTTTAGACTGGTCTGCAATGCATTGCCTGCACAATCACCCTACTCTCCAGTCTTATCTCTCTCCTCTTCACTCATTCAGTTCTATTCACACTAGACCTGAGATGCCAGGCCCCATCCTGCCTTCAGATGCGTATGCCATATATTCTTTCTTCTAGAAGCAATATTCCCCTAAGATATCTGAATAACCAACCTCTCCTCCTTCAAGTGAGTGTTCACATGTGACCTTCTCCATGAGGCCTAGCTTGACCACCCTGTTTAAAATTGTACAATGTCTAACCTAAAGAATAAACCTTAGAAACAATTTGAGTAAAATAAACCAGTCATGAAAATACAAACTGTATGAGATCATAGAAAGCACAAAACCAAGAGACAACGAAGATATGCTGTTAGAAGCCAGACCATTGAATACCCTTGGGTGGGTCGGGGGAGAGATTGAATGTTAGCAGGAGGCAAGCTTTTGGGGTGCTTTGATGTTCTGATCTGTGACCTGGGTGCTTGTTAGCTAGATGTTTAGCTTGTGGAAATTCATTGACCTATGACATTTGTACTTGTGTATATATTTTTTTAAAATATATTTTATTGATTTTTCACAGAGAGGGAGAGAGATAGTTAGAAACATCGATGAGAGAGAAACATCGATCAGCTGCCTCCTGCACATCCCCCATTGGGGAAGCGCCTACAACCCAGGTACATGCCCTTGACTGGAATCGAACCCGGGACCTTTCAGTCCGCAGGCCGACGCTCTATCCACTGAGCCAAACCGGTTTCGGCGCATACTGTTTCTTATTAGGCAAAATAGTCAAAGTTTAACTGCCTACATTCACGTAGGTACAAAAGAAGAGAAAGGTGTAGGCACCACAAAAATGGAGAAAGATTTGGATATTATATCTTATGCTTTAAATGTATGCAAAGCTAAGCATAAAAATTGTTCAGTATATTATTGTGCTTCTCAGATCTAACAGAGTGCCTCCATCTCTATTTGGAAACACCTTCAAGGCTGGCACTGGGCCTCCTTCTCCTTAATTTCCCCTCAGTACTGCATGCTGTGCTTTAATTGTACCTTACTGAGCCTCTTGTTTCTGCAAACTAGCATTCTATGGTTTACCTAATTTCTATGCTGTCGTAGCAGGGTTCCACTAATCATTTATTCTTCTAGGGTAAAGCTTTAATGAATAGGGAAAAAAATCTTTACTTTGCTATGAGAAATCCATAATTCCATATGTCAATAACTAGGAATTGGCATAGAAAATTAGACATGTTCCATTTTGCACATCTAAAATTTGCATGAGAGTTTGAACAATTGACCTCTCCTGGTTTGTTATAATGTTTACCAACTTCCCCAAACAAATTGGTTTTCTTCTCTGTCTCTCAGTAATTAGGAACTTCTGAAAATTATAGTGCCTTTTAGAAATTTTACACCAACTCACTAATTATTTTAATACAACCTTACTCACTCTGAGTTGTAAAACATTGCCAGAGAAAGCCGTGTGAAATGAGCTACCTTGCTTTTGCTAACATTTATTCTTCAAACAAAAAACATTTTTAAATGCAGATTTATCAGAGTGCTGGTATGAACAAATTTTAACCTCATCATATAATAAAATGTAAATTTTCTAATGATTCTACAAAGGGCAGATGAATCACAAAATAAAGGAACTTCCTTATGAACATTTCATTTTTCAGTAAATCTCATAATAGCATCTAAATAATCTCAGGTTGCTTGCCTAATCTTTTAGCCTAATTCTATCCCCTAGATATCCAAAAAAAATGGATAATTTTACTTAAGACTGTCTACTAATCAGTTACTTTCCCATGGCCCCTTTCAGTGCTGGCAAATATAGTCATTAGGCAGAAAAGGAGCAAATCATATTTGTGCAAACATGTAATGAGTATTTATTTTTATTACAAACACTTGTGCTTTGAAATATTACCAACATCTTAAAACTATCGCCTTGAAATTTCAGGGAGTCAAGAAATGCCTGTCATGCATACTTGATATGCTAAAGCCACGGAGCCTTCCAAACTTACACTTGTCTAAATTAGCAATCCTGTCCATGATTGGGATCTAATTTGAATTGTTATGAGCAGCCCTGATTGCACTACCTTCTATCTATACCCAAGTAGTGAGTGACTCTTGCTCCCATTACCCACCTCTTGCTGCAGAGAGTGAATCAAGTACTCAATCTCAGGTTATTCGCTTTATTAAGATACAACAGTGGCATGCCAATTAAATGTAAACTGTCAGATTGTATTTCATGTATTGCTATTACCATCTCCTGGAGAGTATAACCAACCATTTTTCCCATTGAAACGTTTGATGTTAGAAACGAGGAACCACTATGCTAAACAAAGTTCTAAGCTAGTCAAACAGGATATTTTTTTTAAGAAGAAGAATGTAATTTTTGTAAAAAGAACTTGCCAGTATATAAGCCCAGTGGTTATTAAAAATTCATACTTCTGCAGGAATCAAGTATCTGCCCCCATGTTTGTGGAAGTGAATATATTTAAATGTCTATGCTTGTTTTATTTTGTTCAGTGGCTCTCAAACTTTATAACCATATTTGAGATTCTTACATCACTTTACTGCCTGAGTAGCAGGAATATGAGTTCCTTTAATGTTTTACCTTTTTCTGTGAAATGCCTCTTCTTTAAAAGTTAAAGGATAAATGTGAAAGGCAAAAGACTCAGATGTTAGAAGGCAAAACTAGTATGTCCCAGGATAGAGATTTATCAACAATTATTTTATCTCTGGATGTAGAGCTCAGGGGCACTCTTCACAGCTCCATTGTGGTCTGTCATGATGACCTCATCATACTTTGAAAAGAAAATTGATCTAGCAAGTTCAAGAAATTAAAAGCCTTTGAAAATTATTAGCAACCTAATATGGTTCTTCCTCCAGGTTATTTATGTACGGAAATATGGCATTTTCATAGGCTGTTTTAAATGTAAACAATTCACTATTTATTTATTTTAACAATTCATTATTTTGGAAAAACTTTCTTCTTTACTTATAAAGATGAAATATTGAACAAGGCAATTTGCCCAAAACATTCTTTGTATTAAAGGAAACTTGTGATGCTGATGGTTTCAGATGTGCCCTGGAGAGGAGGTTACAAACCTAGATGTTCTGGCAGAGAGCAGCCATTGTTTCAGAGATCGTCTCGGAGATAGAAACCATAAAATAAAAGCCCCCTAATGAAATATATGCATCAAAAAAGCAAGATTCTTACTATTGAGACTTTTAATAACTAGTTAGCTAAGCTATAACTTTGGCAATGTACTCCCCATTAATCCAAAAGGCTTTTAATTAGCCTCTATTTGGATTTCTGGTAGTCTAACACCCTAATCTTGAATTTGGGAGATTTTAGCAGAGATGTGTCATTCACTTAATTTAACACTAAATACAGTATATTTTATTTTTTCTCATTTTATTTGTTTATTTCTGTATTTCTTCTTTGACTCCTTTCCTTCTCACATTTCCGTTGTTTAGATTTTATAGCAACATAACCTCTGTATTCTTTAACATACCTCTTTATTAAGTACTAATGGTAATGATGACAGGGAATAAGTGAAGATTGTAAAACAAAGTGCTTTAGAGAAAATAAGACATGTTGTATTGCTAATAGTGGCCCTGTGACTATTATTTTAATGCAATCATATGACTCTTTTAATATTGACAAAATACAATACATTATTTAAAAAACCCCAACAGACTTATGAAGGCCCAAATAGAAACATTTATTATTTGATTTTATTTTTTCAAAGATTTATCGATCATCATATCAAAGAAAGTTTTATAATAAGATAGAACTCTATTTTTTTTATATGCCTTTCCAGGGATTGTGAGATAAAATGAAAGGCTCGATTGATGAAGTCAATCACTTTATTGTAAGGGTGCTTTATCTATTCCTGGACTGCTGTACCAAAAGCAACAGCTTCATGGTAAGATGTTTTCCTGATAGTTAACCTTGATATGTGACTTATCAGCTTACCACATGACATTCATGCTTTGTTGAAGAAAATTGAGTGCTTAATAATGAAAAGAGTGGGGATTGTAAAAATATCAGCTTTTAAGACAGCAGGGAGGCAAAAGTCTTTGGGTGCCAAATGGCAGTTCATGGCTCATCACAGAGTAGAAAACAAAAGCTTAAAGTGGATAGAAGCATGGTTTCTTAAATTGCCTTCATCCTACCTTTTAATCAAGGGAGTCATCTCATGTGTAATATGTTGTTTCTGAGGATCAAGTTGGTGGCCAGTTTAATCTTATGTTTAAATCCCATTTCCCAAATACACTCATGTAGCTTTGGACAAGTTATTTACTATCCCTGGGGCAATACCCTCCATTGTAAAATAAAGATACGGGATTATTGAGAAGATTGAAATGAGCAGAATTTACTGTTAAAAACATGAGTAATGCTGGAGTAAGAGACTCTAATGTTGAACTTAGATGATTCTGGGTTCCTCAGTAATAAACTATATTCTTGGAGCAAGTTATTTAACCTCTTTGAGGCCCATAAATGTTATATGATGCTAAAATTTCCTCTGCATTTTATTTTTACAATCCTTCTGCATAGACTAAATATATGTTTCTCCCTTCAGAATTCACATGCTAAAACCTATTTCCTCAATGTGACGGTATTTGGAGATGGGCCTTTGCAAGGTGATTGGTGCCCTTATAAAAGAGACCCCAGAAATCTCTCCTGCCCCTCCCATTAGGTAAGCCATATATAAACCAGAAAGCAGGTTCTCACCAGACACCGAATCTTCCAGGGCCTTGATCTTTAACTTCCAGCCTTGTGAACTGTGAGAAATAGATTTCTGCTGTTAATAAGCCACCCAGGCTAAGGGGCTGTGTTATAGCGGCCCAACCAAATAAGACACCTTCATAGGAATTCAATATAATTATGAATCTCCTAGGGTTCCTTAATCCATGAAACAAATACTTTGTGGCTTAAAACAACACCCATTTACTATCTCGTAATGTCTGTGGGTCAGGAATTTGGGCAAGTCTAGCAGGATCCTCTGCTCAGGGTCTCTTAAGGCTGAAATGTAGGTGTTAGCTAGGCAGGAACCAATGGCCCTCTTACAAGCTCCCATCATTGTTAGAAGAATTCATTTCCTTGCGCTTGTGGTACTGACAACCCTGTCTTCTTTCTGACTCTCAGCTGGACATACTCTGTTACGGAGAGCTAAACTCCCGGGTCACTAGGGAGTGAAGTGGAGGTTCTAGGGGCACCGCTGAAGGAAGCATTCTCAGAAGCCCTGGTGGGAAGATGGTGCGTGGAAGATTTTATTGGCATGGAGTTTCAATTCTTTGTCTTCAATGTCCCATTACCCCCAAGCCAGTCCTGAAAGAAGGAGTTTCAGCAGAGCCAGAAACCAGGCCAGTGTCCAGAACTTCCATTCCATGGAGCAGCCGGGTGTGGTTCAGCTTCAGGCCAGCTTAAGGTCCATAAGTCCATGTCTGGAGCCCCATGTGGCCATGAGCCATGCTCAGAGGAGCGTGTCCCTGCAGCAGGAGCCCCAAGAGTGCCAGGGGCCTTGGAACCAAGAGAAAGTGGCTGCTTTATTTAGAAGTTTATATATATAGATTGAGTACTTGAGGTGCCCACTTCCATCTTGGCCAATTATTGGTTTCCGGTGTGATTGATGGGCAAGCATTTTCCTATGCCATTCAGACCTTACTGGGCATGCATCTAAACTGCCTTTTTCTAGTTCCTCCCCACCAGTCATCAGGGAACAGACTTGGAGACTGTTAAGGCAGCTTTTTCGCACAGCTGTATTAATGACATGCCTCTGCTGTTTGGCCTTCCCTTTCACTCCTTTCCTGTTAAATAGGAACAAGGTTATTACAAGGCATCACTCTCGTGAACTTTACACAACATAGCAGCTTACATCAAGGCCAGCAAGATAACTTACCTCCTCAGAAATAATCTAGGCCTATTGTAGACCTAATAAATAAATAAATAAATAAATAAATCCTATATAATAAAGAGGCAATATGCAAATTGACTATCCCACCCTCACACAAAGATGACCATCTCAATGTGGTCACAAGATGGCCATGCCTGTGTCATCACCAGATGGCTGCCCCCATGTCATCACAAGCTGGCCACCACAAGATGGCCTGCAGGGGAGGGCAGTTGGGGACAACCAGGCAGGGAAGAGAGGGCTGTTGAGGGGGACCAGGCCTGCAGGGGAGGGAAGTTGTGGGTGATGAGGCCAGCAGGGGAGTAGTTAGGGGGTGATCAGGCTGGCAGGTGAGTTGTTGGGAGTCAACAGTCCGGATTGTGAGAGGGATGTCCAACTGCCAGTGTAGGCCCAATCTCACAGGGCAAGTTAGGGGTGATCCCAAATGGATCAGGCCTACACCAGCAGTTGGACATCCCCCATGGGGTCCCAGATTGTAGAGGGTGAAGGCTGGGCTGAGGGACACCCCTCCCCCAGTGCACGAATTTTGTGCACTGGGCCTCTAGTAAATAAATAAAATTAAATTAAATTAATAAAATAAAATAAATAATAAAATAAATAAAAAGTAAGTAAATCTCCCTTCTAACTCCAAACCAAAAAGTTTGGTCTTCAGTTATATCTATACTAGAGGCCCAGTGCAGAAAAATTCTTTCACTCAGGGGCCCCTCAGCCTGGGCTGCACCCTCTCTCAGTCCAGGACCCCTCGGGGGATGTCCCCCGGCCAGCTTAGGCCTGCTCCATGGGGAATCACGCCTAAGCTGGCAGCCTGACATCACTCTGACAGCCCGGGAACCCAAGAGGGATGTCCAACTAATAGCTTAAGCCACAGTCAGACATCCATAGTGCTGCTGAGGAGGTGGGAGAGGTTCCCGCCACAGCCACTGCACTCACAGCCATCAGCCTGGCTTGTGACTGAGCAGAGCTCCCGCTGTGGGAGTGCACTGACTACCAGGGGGCAGCTCCTGTGTTGAGCGTCTGGCCTCTGATGGTCAGTGTGTGTCATAGTGACCAGTCGTTCCCTGTAGTTCCGCTGTTAGGGTCAATTTGCACATTATCCTTTTATTATATAGGATAAGGTAGGGCTTAGCAGAGACTATGACAAGTAGTAAATATTCCATATATGCTGCTTATCATGTAAATTATTTTGCACAGTAACTAATAACTCTTGGTAAAATTCCCTAAAGAGTAACTTTTATGATCACGTTATTTCAATTTCTCAGTAAGTTGATATAATGTGTTTTCCTGATCAAAATATTCAATCCCAGTATTATTTGTTTTTTTATCAATCAGTCATCAACATTCAACATCTTCTTTGACCAACTGGAAATTCTGTATTTCTTGCTTTATTGAAGCTCATTGTAGTAAATGAAATATTCCTATACCCCAAAACTTTTAGTTTTAAATAAAAAATTATATATTGACTAATTTTGCTACAACTTTTTGCAAAAAAAAATCCTTTTTATTTTATAGATAAAAGTTTATTAACACCAAGACAATTAAGTATTATTTTTATCTGGCATTAGAAATGTGTTCCAGGTCAGTTGACTATTCAACTGTATATTGAATGTCATGTTCAATATATCTCTTCCTTTAGTACTTTGTGAAACTAAAAAGTCAATATAAAATTTGATTTTAAAGTTAAATATTTTCTAAGTAGTTTAAAGATTAATTTATGAAGATCACTTGATTACTTATATTTTAATTGCTTAAAAGCCCACTCCATACAGTGATATATTAGGTGGGGATCAGTTGTTGAAATTGTCTTTGATTCTCCTTAGTTGTACACCACTTCTTTTCAATTTCTTACTACTATAGCATATTTCTTTCAAACATCCTGTGGTTACCCTGTGCTTATTTCATTAACACTATGACGAGGTACTTTTCCTGGTTATACTTTTCTCCATTGACCAAATTAGAGGAGATTGTTTGATTCCCAAAGAATTTACAACTATACTGAGTCTAAATAGCTGCCCCACTTAAATCCATTTTGCAAAAATATGGTTCTAATATGTACTACAGTTCATTAATATCTGGATTGATTCAAATTAAAAGCATAGTTAGTGTCCTACACTTGGGAGAATTGCATAGCTGAATGGTCAGTTTTAATATAAGCATAAGGTTATAATGGAAATATTTTCACTTAAAATTGTACTATGGATATTACATTCTATAAATTATTTTATTTCCATTAGAAGTCATTTACAATACTTATTTATTCTCAATACTTAGAAGTGACTATATATGATATAGTAGCTCAATCTTTGTAACAGAACCTGTCAACCTATCAATACCTAATTTTTAAATCAGAGTATGAAAAAGTTTGTCTTAAATGTTCATATTTGCACAACTCAATACCAAAATCAAATCCAATGTGACGTAAAGTTTTATTCTGACCTTTTTATTTCTGTTATTGGTATATTTAAAGCAATGCATTTCCCCAACATTTTACATTTATCATTTAATAATATGTTGCCATTGAAAAGAGACCTATTTACATCACAGAATTCTGTGGCTGAGAGCAGTTGGTTCTTAAGTAGTTCTGTAGTTAGTGGGAAA